>NC_028640.1:3908372-3933573 GCF_001406875.1 Solanum pennellii
ATTTTGTACTCTCATATTTATAGTGGATTGCTCATCTCCTTTGTGGACGTAGGTCGATTGTCCGAACCACGTTAAATCTTTGTGTCTTTTGGTATATTTCTCGTTGTCTTCTTACTCGTTGTCTTTTGAGGTTTGCTTTGCTAGCTTCCGCATTTACACATGCTTATTTCCGGTCCTAACAGTTGTTACTAATGCAAGTGTTTATGCTCGTTGCTATGATTATGCACGTCTCCTCAAGGTCCGTAGCAAATAAGAAGTTTTTCTCTTGGCAAACCTTGGGTCATGTGTTCTCCATTTGAATATGTAACTGATTTTATATGTGCTATACAAATTAAGGGTGCTAAAGCTTACACTACAGTGTTGGTTCGGTAATGAGCAGACAATTATTATTGTTGTTTACGGGTTGGTAGCTGTTGCAAGAATTCTACAACATCACATACTATTTTTTGCTAAACATTGCACAGTTTCTCTTCACAACAACTTGTGGGGTGCACGCTAATAACATTGTTCTCGACTCGAACCTTGAGGACAAGCTTCTTATTGAGGACGGAAGTATTGTCATGAATTCAATAAATTCTGATTTTATTCTAATATGTCAGTGAAGCTTTAACAGATAATAAAATTACTTATAGCAAGCAACCAATTCTGCCTGGGGCTGATGCGAGCTCTCAGTGGATTCTTCATAGTGAAGGTAAAATCTAACCTCTCCGTTAAATCAACGTCGTCTCCCTCCACAGGCTTCCACTCGAAACGCCGAATCAAGTTAGCAACGAAGTATTCTAAATGAAACATAGCAAAATCATAGCCCGGGCATATTCTCCTCCCTACGCCGAATGGCATCATCTTGATCTCTCTGCTTCCTGTTATATCAAACGTCTCGTCATCCACCAAGAACCTCTCTGGTCTAAATTCCATCGGATCCTCCCACACGTTCGGGTCTAATCCCATCTCTCTCGCCATGAAATAGATTATCGCGTTCTTTGGTAACGCGTACCCATTCAATTCCATTTCCTCTGTTACTCTATGTGGTAACAGAAAATGCGATGGTGGATGAATCCTTAGACATTCCAGGATCACTGCTTTTAAATAGGGCAATTTCATCGAATCCTCTGCTTTCACAATTTCATCATACACCTGTTCCTGAATCGCAGGGTACTTAACCAAGTACGCCATTATCCACTGCAACGCGCTGGATGTTGTATCGCTAGCTGCCCCGAGGAACTCAACACAGAGCGTAACAATCTCTTCGTTAGTTACTCTCCTCTTCTCCTCTGGTAGTTCCAAATTCAACAACGTATCGATGTAGGAAACCGTTTCCTCTTCCTCTTGATGAACTCCTCTTTCGATTCTGTACTTTATTCTACCTTCAATTAGGGGTGTGAATACGCTATCCACCTCTTTTCGTAGTGCAATGAGCTCTTTCCAACGGTTCCTGAAGATTAATTTCCCGACTCTAGGGAAAATGTCAAGTATTTTGAATCGTATCGTAGCTAAAAGTGCTCGATGTTGTACATCCATAATTTGATTGATTTGAACATCGTCAAGCTTTTCACCGAAGCACATGAATGCAAGAAGACTAAAGATGGCGTGTTTTATATGATCAAGTAAAATCACTCCTGTTTTAGAGTCAGATTCATGATTTATCTTTTGAACGAGGATATTTAATGCCCAATCAACTCGAAATTTTGATTGGGACGTGGTACGTAACATTTCCGCCCTAAGGTTCCTACGTAGCACCCGCCACGTAGGTCCATACGAGGCGGTATTGATGGTTCGTTGATTGCTGCTTAAAAGGAGACTGGTTGGTGATTCGAGTGGACGATCGGAGCATCGAGCACCGAGTTGGATTAGAGACTTGTAGGCTAAAGAGTGACTACTAATAAAAATAGAAATAGTAGTACCTATTTTGAGGGTAATAATAGGACCATATTTAGATATGAGTTTTTGTAATATAATTTCAATATCATATAAAGATTTATTTATCAATAATGGTAAATTTCCAATAAATGGAAATGTAAAAAAGGTCCTGGTGGGAGTTTTTTCTTAGTTTTAGAATTTGAGAAGAACAAAAATAAGAAATTAAACAGAAAGATGAGAGTAATAAGAAAAATAATGAACAAAGAATCCATTATTTCTGGTTGTCACAAAACAGAAAGAATTACATTATGTCTTAATTTATAGTCCCACCCTCGTTATTTTACTTAACTCACTTTACTTTTTAGTCGGTTCTAAAATATATATATATTTTTTGTAATAGTTTAATTTTAGAATAATTATTTTATATTTGGTTAAATGATTATATTCACATAGATATTTATGATTTATTTTAAATTATAAATTTCGAAAGTTTTATTTTTGTTTAAGCTATATTAAGTCAGACTATATCATATAAATTAAAATAGAAGAAATATGTGTTAAAAAAATCCTTTTGGCTAGAAAAGTTTGGCCATTATTTGACCAGAACGATAAAATGATATGTTCATACTATAATCTAGTGTACTTTTAGACATTTTTGCCCTTTAACTTAAATATTAAAGATATTATTCAATTATGTTTTCAAGACATTAAAAATGATTAGTGAAATTAATTATTAATGATTTCATATTTAAACATGGAAAAGGAACCAAAAAATTCACCTAAAAAAAACATAATTCTCACACACTCTTCTCATTTGAAATTTTCAAAATCTACCATAAAATTATAATATATATATATATATAGTAGTAGTAGTAAAAAAAACAAAAAAATGTATCTCTTTTTCAATTTCAATTTTCCTCCTTTTTACTTATTCTGTTTAGTTTTTTTTTTCATTTCTTATTTCTTACTGATAAGAAAAATTTTAAAAAGTATAAAAGAGAAGTAAGGTTTAAATTATCTATCTTAATTTATAATTTTCAATTGCGAAAAGATAATTTATATCTAATTAAATATTAAAATTTATATAAAAAATGAAAATATGAAATTTACCGATTTGGCTAAAGAGTTACTCTTATTTATTCAAAGGAGTTATCTTACACACCGATTTTCTAGAAAAAAAATTAATGATAAAAATATATTTTATCCGATTATACTCAAAATTATGTGAGCGAAATATGAAGAAAACTAAAATTACCATCATGTTTCCTCTATTATGTGATTATCTTCATATTTTCGATAATATATGAATCATATCATACGCAAAAAAAGACTCATTAAAATTGATTTTTATTTATTATTTCAATACTAGAGACGTACAATTTTTTTATAAAAACATTGATGGTGTTTCATTGAAATCTTTTAATAACATAATAAGGATATGGAGAGTGTTTTATGATTTCAAAATAAACTTTTATAAAAAAATTGAAAGAAAAACATCTTTATAGTTCTCCGATGATAATGACAAAACAAATTTAACATGAACTAGATTTAAGTTTCATCACGTATATATTTTTCTTTATTAGTATTATTTATTATTTTATCAAAAAATATTTGCTATTAAATGATATGCTAAATATTATTATACATAGTTGTAGTCACAACTCACAATATTATTTTTTTTCTTTCAAATTAATATTTGTTTTGAACTGATTAATAATTTTTAAAATTAAGTAATTTTATTGCATTTATTATATAAAATCTATATTACCTATTTAAATAATTATTTATATTACACTTTAAATACTTTGTTATATATAATGTAAAATAATTCAATAATAACAATCGAAACTCAAAATACTTTAGAATTGATAGACAACAACAAATTAAAGAAATACTAAAAATCATATGATTTATAAATATCAATCCTATTTAACAACAACCCAAGATAGCTACACATTAATGTTGAAAATAACATATTTAATGTTTATGTTTGGTTATTATGTTTAAAAAAATTAAACTATATAATTACAACATTATGTTTAAAAATTAAACTACATGTTTAAAAAATTTTGATTACATATTTGATTACTATGTTTTAAGAAAATTAAATTATGTATTTTTACAATATGCCAATGTCTATCAATTCAAAAGTATTTTGAGATTTGATTGTCGTTATTGAAATATTAAAATTCTACATTAAATGAAAGTAATTTTTAAAATATATATATCCTAGTTATGTTATTCTTTACTTATACACGTTAAACATATTGTAAATTAATATATACATAAAATACATCTATTTTAAAATATTATAATTGATAAGCAGGTATTGGGTGATCTTTTATTCATTTATTTTGAAATATCCACTTAATTAGTACTATTGGAATAATTGGATTATTTATTCATTTTAAAATCAGTGAAATAATTATTTCACCATTTTCTATATGGTAATCTTGTGCGGAAGATTATATATATAAAAAAATAATGTGTCATTCATGGCATAGTTTTAAATGTCTTATCATCAATTATTTTAAAAAATATTGAAATTTCAATATAATTTTTCTCTAAAAAGTATCATTATATAGACTTATCTATTTTGTTGATTATATTTAAATAAGAATTTAATTAATTTTTTTAATATACAATTAATTACTATATTTTACAAATTTTTTATTACAAAATAATTAAGTATAATCTTAAGTATATAACATAGTTATTTGTAGTTATTATTAATGAGAAATTTAATTGTTTTTTTCAATAAAAAATTTTATTTTAAGTGAAATAATAATTTTTCAAAGATATACGTTGGCATCTTAGGATCATAATTGAGTTTAGGAGATGAGTATATATAGAACAAAATTTGCTATATAATGAAAAAATATTAATTTATTTTTAAAGATAAATTGGATGAACTATACCCCATAAAAACATTTTTCATTTTTCTTGGCAGTCAAATTATTAATGTTTAGTAGTTTAAGAAGTTTAGAAATTAAAAAAAAGTTAATTTTATTTGAAGGAGAAAGTATTGAGGAAATAAATATAAAATTTAAAATAAAAATATTTTATTTTTTTATATTTTTGATAAAATTATAATTAAATTTTCTGGCCATTTAGCATTATTGGTTGAAAAAATCCTTTTGAAAAAGAAAAGTTATTTGGTTTGTTGTACAAAGGGTCACCACGTATTCTCACTGCCCACAATAAATTCTCACTTTAATATTTGATTTTCTGATGGCACCGATTTCAAGATATTCCTTCTCTTCAGCAACAATTGTTTACTAGCCTATTTTATGAAATTAATAGGTAATTCTATACTTGATTTCTAATTAATCTTTATTAGTAATTATTATCATCTTTCTTTTATATTTTTTAAGACAAAATATTCATTATTTTCAAAGAGTTACATTGTAAAATTTTCCTTCAATTTATAGTTTTTTAAGAAATATATAAAATCGATACTAGACATATATTATTAAATCGAGATAGTAACATCTTATTAATTCAACAGGTTTATAGATTCGGTACTTGCGTTAAAGCCTTGAAAGCGTAAGATCAAACATTTCCCATGAGAATTCTATTAAGGTAAAAGGGGCAAATATATCGTTGAACTTAGTGATTTTAGAATTGTTAAGATGTACTCAAAATAGTAGATTGAATCCCGTACAAGATACAAAGCCTACACCAACAATCATATTGTGTTTGCGTATGACATCAATAGTAAAGAATTCGAACAACTTTAAATCAAAACACAACAAAATTTTACTAGTTCATAGTAGTAACAAGCAAGTAGACTTGCCAAGTACAAATAAGTAAGACTTTACTATGAAACCGGCAAATGAATAAATAAATCTTTTTATCTTCATTACGTACAAATAAATAAGACTTAAGTTTCAATTTACAAATGAAACTGACAAATGAATAAATAAAAAAGTTTGTCTTCATTAAGTGCAAATAAATAAGGCATGAATCTCATTTCATCTTGATTTGTTTCACGTCAGACTCACTAAAAGGGAGAAGCACTTTTTACGTGAATTTTTTTCGTACTCAAAGTACGAACATGAGACCTCAATATAATTAAGGGTGCATTGAGATCAAGACTAATTCAAAATTTTGAATTTATGAATTTTAAATTAGAAAAGAACTTATTGGGTTTGAGTTAATTATTTAGTCATATCTATGAATTTTTTAACATAAATATATAATTTTAGCTAAAGTTATTAAGGTTTTCAATTTTTCTTTTTGGTTCACCTAATGGTTTGTTATGTTTCAATTGTTCTTTTGGTTTGTTTGTTATTTTTGTTTTCGGAAAAGGGCCTAAAATACCCTTAAAGTATTGAAAATGGTATAAAATTGCCCTCCATCCACCTATTGGCTCTAAAATACCCTTCCCACCCACCTATTGGGTCCAAAATACCCTTGTTATCCACCTTTTGGTTCAAAATTGACCACTTATTTAACGGTATTATATTTAAATATTTTTTTAAAATACGTGGCGCTCAACTATTTGTTATAATTTAACTTATAAAAATAATTTATAAATCAATCCAGTACCCACCCATTACTAATTAAATTCCTCTAAATTAATAAACCTGTCACATTATTAATGCAAGCTATTGTCAATTGAGTGTTTTTAAAAATTATAGAAGTAATTATCATACATTCAAGTGACTAAATAAAAATCACCAATAAACTTAAAAGTCTGACTATGTTCGTCTTAATTATTCTTACATCTCAATTATGTGATGTTACTTCATAGGTAATTTTTTTTCAAAATAAGATATTAAAGATTTTAAAACAAATCATAAATATTTATAAAATTATATTTAAAAAAAGTGCATGAATTAATTCCGGATGTAGTACTTCTTTACCTTTAATCATAATTTTCTAATTCAATTTTGAAAGAAAGTGTCCTCCTAAATAAGCGGCTCAACCTAAATTTAATTGGGGCTTCGATTCGGGCTCGAATAATTATGGATGTCATTTTTAGGAATCTATAATTTCATCGCGTTTTAGTAGTGTTTATGACGATTTTGATATTATAATTGAATTATAAATTTGGTGAGGTTTAGTTAGTAATGAGTGAGTAGTGGGTTGGTTTATAAATTATATTAATAAATTAAAATTATAACCAATAGTTTAACGTCAAGTATTTTTAAAAATATTTAAAGAGTTTAATTTTAAAACAATTAAAAAAGTGGTCAGTTTTGAACCCTAAGGTGGATGACAAGGGTATTTTGGAGCCAATAGGTGGATGAAAAGGGCATTTTGGAGCCAAAAGGTGGATGAAGGGTAATTTTGTACCATTTTCAATACTTCAAGGGTATTTTAGGCCTTTTTTTGGAACATCTAATAGTTTGTTATGTTTCAATTGTTCTTTGGTTTGTTTAGGATAGTGTATAATCAGATCCCGTTAAAAAAAAAAATTCATTAGAATATTATTTCAATATAGGTGTGCACAAGTGAATTATTATGAGTTTTTATTTTTGTATTTTTCACTTAGCTTTTGGAGTTTATATTTTTAATTGTATACTATAAGGTTTATTCAGACGTGACACTCATAACATGATTTTCTCCATATTCATGCCTCAAACTCAAGACTTTTGATTTATAAGGATGGAGAAGTCCAATCACTGTACCTAACCTATGTTGGTATAATTATGAGTCGTGTTGCTTATGTTCTTTAAAGATCGTACCGAATTGACTTTGATTATTTTTCTTAAAAAAATATCGAAGCAAACACTACGAACTTTATCGCAAAAAAAAAAAAAAATCTTCAACATACGAAGTTACATTTATACCCTAGGGTGAACGATAACAAATTGGTTTTGAAAGCATTCACTAAGCAGACTTTATAGTAACTTCCTTCAAAACCAATCTTTGTAAAATTTGAGAAACATTGCCCTTACGTAATATTAATCTAAGAACCGAATTAGTTTGTCTTAATTCGATTTTTGATATTTATGTTCATGTCTAACTAGATCTTTTAAGAATCTAATGAAAACGACATCTTGATTAAATATTTCTCACTTAGGATGTCATTAATATAAGATAAACATTGTCAAAGCATAAACTGTTAGGTTTTAAAATGTGTGAATGAAAAATGTATATTTGCTCTTTATAGTAACTTCCTTTGAAATCAATCTTTGTGAAAATTTGATAACCATTGCCCGTATGTCAAAATCTAAGAACTGAATTAGTTTGGCTTAATTCGATTTTTGATATTTATGTCCATGTCTAACTAGATCTTTTAAGAATCTAGTGAAAACGACATCTTGATTAAATATCTCATACTTAGGATGTCATTAATATAAGTTAATCATTGTCAAAGTATAAATTGTTGGGTTATAAAAGATGCGAATGGAAAATAAAGAGTTGCGACTTTATAGTAATCTCCTTCAAAACCAATCTTTATGAAAATTTTATAACCATTGCCCTTATGTCATAATCTACAAACCGAATTAGTTTGGCTTAATTCGATTTTTGATATTTATGTTCATGTCTAACTAGATCATCTTGATTAAATATCTCTCACTTAGGATGTCATTATAAGATAATCATTGTCAAAGCATAAACTGTTGGGTTTTAAAATGTGTAAATGAAAAATTATAGTTGCATCTCTATAGTAACTTCCTTCGAAATCAATCTTTGTGAAAATTTGATAACCATTGCCCGTATGTCAAAATCTAAGAACCAAATTAGTTTGGCTTAATTCGATTTTTGATACTTATGTCCTTGTCTAACTAGATTTTTGAGAATCTAGTGAAAACGACATCTTGATTAAATATGTCATACTTAGGATGTCATTAATATAAGTTAATCATTGTCAAAGCATAAAATATTAGGCTTAAAAAGGTGTGAACAGAAAACGAAGAGTTGCGTCTTTATAGTAACTTCCTTCAAAACCAATCTTTGTGAAAATTTGATAACCATTGCCCTTATGTCATAATCTATAAACCGAATTAGTTTGGCTTAATTCATTTTTGATATTTATGTTCATGTCTAACTAGATCTTTTAAGAATCTAATGAAACGACATCTTCATTAAATATCTCTCACTTAGGATGTCATTAATATAAGATAATCATTGTCAAAGCATAAACTGTTGGGTTTTACAAGGTGTAAATGAAAAATGTATAGTTGCATCTTTATAGTAACTTCCTTCGAAATCAATCATTCTAAAAATTTGATAACCATTACCCATATGTCAAAATCTATGAACCGAATTATTTTGGCTTAATTAGATTTTTGGTATTTATGTCCATGTGTAACTAGATCTTTTAAGACTCTAGTGAAAACGATATCTTGATTAAATATTTCATACTTAGGATGTCATTAATATAAGTTAATCATTGTCAAAGCATAAAATATTGGGTTTATAAAGGTGTGGATAGAAAACGAAGAGTTGCGTCTTTATAATAACTTCCTTCAAAACCAATCTTTGTCAAAATTTGATAACCATTGCCCTTATGTCATAATCTACAAACCGAATTAGTTTGGCTTAATTCATTTTTGATATTTATGTTCATGTCTAACTAGATCTTTTAAGAATCTAATGAAACGACATCTTCATTAAATATCTCTCACTTAGGATGTCATAAATATAAGATAATCATTGTCAAAGCATAAACTGTTGGGTTTTACAAGGTGTAAATGAAAAATGTGTAGTTGCATCTTTATAGTAACTTCCTTCGAAATCAATCTTTATAAAAATTTGATAACCATTACCCATATTTCAAAATCTAAGAACCGAATTATTTTGGCTTAATTCGATTTTTGGTATTTATGTCCATGTCTAACTAGATCTTTTAAGACTTTAGTGAAAACGATATCTTGATTAAATATCTCATACTTAGGATGTCATTAATATAAGTTAATCATTGTCAAAGCATAAAATATTGGGTTTAAAAAGGTGTGAATAGAAAATGAAGAGTTGCGTCTTTATAATAACTTCCTTCAAAATCAATCTTTGTCAAAATTTGATAACCATTGCCCTTATGTCATAATCTACAAACCGAATTAGTTTGGCTTAATTCATTTTTGATATTTATGTTCATGTCTAACTAGATCTTTTAAGAATCTAATGAAACGACATCTTCATTAAATATCTCTCACTTATGATGTCATTAATATAAGATATAAACTGTTGGGTTTTACAAGGTGTAAATGAAAAATGTATAGTTGCATCTTTATAGTAACTTCCTTCGAAATCAATCTTTGTAAAAATTTGATAACCATTACCCATATGTCAAAATCTATGAACCGAATTATTTTGGCTTAATTCGATTTTTGGTATTTATGTCCATGTCTAACTAGATCTTTTAAGACTCTAGTGAAAACGATATCTTGATTAAATATCTCATACTTAGGATGTCATTAATATAAGTTAATCATTGTCAAAACATAAAATATTGGGTTTAAAAAGGTGTGAATAGAAAAGGAAGAGTTGCGTCTTTATAATAACTTCCTTCAAAACCAATCTTTGTCAAAATTTGATAACCATTGCCCTTATGTCATAATCTACAAACCGAATTAGTTTGGCTTAATTCATTTTTGATATTTATGTTCATGTCTAACTAGATCTTTTAAGAATCTAATGAAACGACATCTTGATTAAATATCTCTCACTTAGGATGTCATTAATATAAGATAATCATTGTCAAAGCATAAACTGTTGGATTTTACAAGGTGTAAATGAAAAATGTATAGTTGCATCTTTATAGTAACTTCCTTCGAAATCAATCTTTATAAAAATTTGATAACCATTACCCATATGTAAAAATCGAAGAAGCGAATTATTTTGGCTTAATTCGATTTTTGGTATTTATGTCCATGTCTAACTAGATCTTTTAAGACTCTAGTGAAAACGATATCTTGATTAAATATCTCATGCTTAGGATGTCGTTAATATAAGTTAATCTTTGTCAAAGCATAAAATATTGGGTTTAAAAAGGTGTGAATAGAAAAAGAAGAGTTGCGTCTTTATAATAACTTCCTTCAAAACCAATCTTTGTCAAAATTTGATAACCATTGCCCTTATGTCATAATCTACAAACCGAATTAGTTTGGCTTAATTCATTTTTGATATTTATGTTCATGTCTAACTAGATCTTTTAAGAATCTAATGAAACGACATCTTCATTAAATATCTCACTTAGGATATCATTAATATAAGATAATCATTGTCAAAGCATAAACTGTTGGGTTTTACAAGGTGTAAATAAAAAATGTATAGTTGCATCTTTATAGTAACTTCCTTCGAAATCAATCTTTGTAAAAATTTGATAACCATTACCCATATGTCAAAATCTAAGAACCGAATTATTTTGGCTTAATTCGATTTTTTGTATTTATGTCCATGTCTAACTAGATCTTTTAAGACTCTAGTGAAAACGATATCTTGATTAAATATTTCATACTTAGAATGTCATTAATATAAGTTAATCATTGTCAAAGCATAAACTATTGGATTTTAAAAGGTGCGAATGTAAAATGTATAATTGCAACTTTATAGTAACTTCCTCCAAAACCAATCTTTGTGAAAAATTGATAACCATTGCCCTTGTGTTATAACCTAAGAACCGAATTAGTTTGGCTTAATTCTATTTTCGACATTTATTGTTTTCTAAACCCAAAAAAATAAACAATAATATGCCTAATAAATTGTACAATACCTCGTGAAGATGGATATTAGGTTATTAAAAAAATGTCACACGCAGGTTATAGTGGCCTTTGACTTCCACTTATGTATAGTAGTATTCTATATTGTCAGCCTAAAATTACTAAATTCTAATTTTATATTTTATAATTTATACATATTAAATAAACATTTCAAAACAAAATATAAAATTTAAATTAAAGTTACTGAATTATATTCTACTTAAATCATACCTCACACACAAAAAAAGAAGCCACATCAAACAAAAAAATATATGTATGATACTCCCTCTATTAAACAATAGTTGTTCATTATTGAATTGAGGCACCTCTTACAAAATAATAAATAATAGTGTAATATTAATATTATATATTGTTTGACCATATTAAATTTAATGCTTTGAAAAATGTGTTAGATGATAAATAATATTTAATAACAAGCAAAGAATAAATACAAAAATTAAATTATTCCTTTATTTTCTAAACTTGACAAATATTATTAAATAACTATTTTTAGTACAGTGGAAAAAGTAGGTTTATCAATAATGTATAATCTATGTGTTTCAGCTAGAAAAAATAAATAGTAAATCAATTCCGAGGACATATATATATATCCACTCTAGCTACATACACTCTCTTGAACAGGATTTTCGACAAGGAAGTTCAAAATTCATAGAAATAGATAGCAGAAAGGGGTTCGACATCTGCTATATATAAAATGAACCCTCATACAAAGTAGTTTTACCCCTACTTTTATAAATACAGAATACTTCGTATATCGTACTATTTTTATTTATTTTTTTGATTTGTTTGGGATAGAATCAAGAAATGTTTGTAGGAAAATCCAAAAGTTATAACTTGTGAAATAGACTTTCTAAACCTAATTTCAGGGGAGTGGGTTTTGACTTATGGGAAAGGGAAACATTTGGAAGTTTCAAAAAAATTCAGTCTGTGTGGGTAGGTGTGAACTTTGGTCCCTGAGCTTTTTTTGGTCCTTTTTTTCACTCACTTCCTCAATGTATTTCCGGAACAATTGTTGGTGTTTGGCCCTACACACACATAAAGTCTTGCTAAAACAATTACTTCGTCGTGTCGAGTCAAATTATATCAGATGGATATAAAGAGAACGCGTGAATTAATAATACAAAGATTGTTTATGTTAAGACTAGTAATGGAGTATAATTGTTTATGAATGATTAATATTTAAGGAAAATCTTATATATTAATTAGCTTTTGCGTTAATTCTTTTATTATTGTTGAAGAGTAATTCGACATCGGATGGAAAATGAGTGAATTGTCTTCTTATATGGTCATGGACAATCTGCCTCTCATAAACTAGATTTGAATATCTTAAATGAGAATTCAACTAATAATTGTTATCTCAGGAAAATATGCTCTAAAAAAAAGTGATTTATTGATATAAAATACTTGTTAATTGAGTTACCATACTATAAATCAACACAAAGTGGCTAGTTTTTGGAGCCTAAACTTGAAATTCCACGTTGAATAAAAAAAGAAAGAATGGTTTTCAATTTATTTGACCTACTCTAAAGTTGTGTATATATATTTATATATTCCTTGTGTTTCAATCGGTTTGACCTACTCTTCTTTTCCGTCCATTAAATAGAATGACTCTTTGCTTTTTCATAATTTTTTAATTTCAATTTTTCAATATATTTAATATCACGAAATTTAAGTGACATTTTAATACATAAAATATATCTTTCGATTATATTAAAAAAAATCTTTTGTATTTCTTTCTTAAACTTTGTGCGCAAAGAGGAACTACCTCCAACGCCACACCAAATCCAACCAAATCCAACTCCCCTTTTTTAGGGCCCTCTACTCTTGAGATTTTATCAACTCTCTCTCTCGCGGATTCAAATTTAATTTATAAAAAAACCCGCCAATTCTCAATCTTTGTATATATATACATATAGATTGCTTGTTCCCGCTAAACTACAAACAAAAAATTCTCATCGAACACATCTTACAATTTTCAAGAGCTCACTCAGAACACGCTGAGTTGAAATCCCGTCCCAACTAAGAATCATTATAGTTTCGAAAAATTCAATAAGTGATCAAATGACAGTAACAACGAACACGAATGCTAGAAAAAGCACTGAGAATTTGATCCAGAAGAAATGGAATCACACTTCTCCAGAGAGAAACATCATTTGGATTGAACCAAAACCTAACAATAAGGCTTTAAAAAGTGTTCCTGTTATCTATTATATCTCTAGAAATGGACAACTTGAGCACCCACATTTCATCGAAGTTCCCCTCTCTTTCTCTGATGAAGGACTGTATCTTCGAGGTAATAGTATCAAGTCTATCATAATTCGTAGAATTTTCAAGTACAGAGTATTTTTTTTTCGTTGATTCGTGTTTTTTTATTTTTAGATGTGATAAATCGATTGAATTTTCTAAGAGGAAAAGGCATGGGTTATTTGTTCTCCTGGTCCTGCAAGCGGTATAAAATTCTGTTTTTCTGATGAAATTTTAAGTTTTGGATGCAATTTTTTTTTTGAAGTGTTGATGAGTTGGATCTATTGATTAGGAGCTACAAAAATGGATATGTTTGGCATGATTTATCGGAGAACGATTTGATTCATCCAACGAACGGTCAGGATTACGTTCTCAAAGGATCGGAGATTCTAGAAACTTCAATCAGTTCACGATGTTGTGAGATTTCGTTACCGGAATTGCAGAAATCACCTTCGTCGGATGAAAATCGTGATTCTTCTTCTTCGTCGACTACGACGACGAGGAGGAGGAATCAGTCGTGGAGTTCGTTTGAAAATCCTCAGCAAGAGTACAGGTTAGTGTACAAGTGTGAATCAGGCAGAGAAATCGCCGGAAAATTCATGTCGGCGACGGCAGCAGCGGCGGATGCGGCGACGCAGACGGAGGAGAAGCGGAGGAAGGAGGAGAATAAGATTACGGAGCTGAGTAGAGAAGATTCGTCTCCGTCTCCACCACCGCCGTCGATGTCTAGCTCCGATGGAATGGACGGTGGGGATGGATCGAAGAGAGTTAGTGTTGGAGATCGAACGGCTGAGATCGAGTTTAGTAGTGGTAGAATGAGTGCTTCTCAAGTTGTGATGCACCTTATCACTTGTGGATCTTCAACTTCAGCTGATAATTGCTCGACGGTAAAATCAACGAAGAAGTCGCGGAGTAAGAACTTTCACTACGATATATGAAGAAGTTCGAGTTTAATATCTATTTAAAAAAAATAATTTTATTTTTATATAAATTATATAATTTTTATTGAATTGATTCGATCTTAAGTGGCTTCACTCTTGCTTTATATATCTTTACGTGCATTTTTTCTTCTAAAATTTTACTCTTTATGTCTAAACATATTTAAAAAAATGAGTTTAAGATTAATTTGAGACTTGAATCGCGTTAAAATTATCTTTAAATATATCAAAATGATTAGGAACTTTTACAAGTATTTTAAATAATTATTTGTATTTAAGAAATAATTTTCATCATGGAACAAATCATACATTGGGGAAGTGAAAGATGGTGCGTACATAGATCGGCTTGTCACGATTGTAAAGTACTAATAAATAAAATTTGGTGTAATTCGATTTTTTATTTTTTTTTATTTTGACTTATTTAGTTTAAAAATTATTTTTGAGAAATATTTCAATTTTTAATTTTTTTCCTACTTTGAATGATTGATTTGATTTTTATCAATTTATGAACACTCCGATGAGGGAGTAGTTGGGAAAAATTGATTATAAGGCATAATAATTTGTTTATGAATCGTGATATCGAAATCAAAATCATATGATATCAATATATCATTGACGTTCCTATAATTACATTGAATTGTATTACTTTATTATGGTTAAGTCAAAATAAAATATATAATCTTTATTAATTAATCATGATTAGCAGTAAAAATGTAAGTTATGATCCGTATTATGTATTTTTAGAATTGGTATAAACATTGAATACACATTTTTTTAGTCAAAATATTGTTGTTCGATTAGAACCTCAACCTATTTGTGTTAACTTTTGTTTGTTTACATATGAGATTACTTAATTATTACTAATGGTCCATAATGGTGTCATTCAAAGATAATATTATGTTTATTTTATAGTATAAATTAATGGAATTTTAATATATATTTGACCATGTAAATACGTTTCTCATTATTAATAAATAAAACTGAATTATGATCAAAACACGTGCGATCAAGCAATTTTTGGATAAAAGACACTCAAAAAGAAGATACATATATGTTTAAAAAATAAAAATTCATATGAGATAGCATACATAGTGAAAATGATATAATCAGAATACAATATTTTAAAAAAAATATAAACTGACTGTTAAAAAATAGGATACACCTATGCTTAAGAAATACAAATTCATATGAGATACGTATTTGAATGACTACAAATAAAAAAGAAATACAATGTTCTTAATAAAAATACAAATGATGAGTAAAAGAAATTAACTGACAAACAAAAATTAATAGGAATATTATTCTGATATGAATACAATTTTGGCAACCTTCTTCTTTGACACTCTCTTTCTTCTTCGTCTGCTATGTTTCCTTTTTCCAATTTTTTTCACCAAATTCAAATCTGAATCTCTATTTATTTTTGAATTAATAACCATATAAGCAAAATTCGAAATTATTAAATATGAATGTACAAAAAAATCAAACAATATATTATGTATGAATGCTTATGTGGCTTACTACAAATTACAATCTACTAAATCTCAAATATAAAAATAAAATCATAAAAATAGTGTTTCAAATACTAAATTTCTGAAATGCGTAAATATTTGATGAGTATGTTAATAAACTCATATAAAAATCGAAAAATGACGAAAAAATTGTAATACCTACAATCCAAAATTCAACATAATTTTTTGTTTCGAAAACAAAATCTTATCAAATCTCACAAAATAAAAGATGATTAGGAAATATCCTTATGTGTTTAGCGATTTCTTAAATTAATCAATAGATCTGAACAAATTGATATGAACTTGAATAATTAGTTCTTCTTCAACAATGAGAGACAATAATGGTGAAAATGGTAAAAGAGAATTTTTTTTGAAAATCTTAAAGATGGAAATAAATTTAATGGTATTAAAGTCTAGAAGAAGTCTAAATGGGTAGTGAATATATTTAACGTTGGACTATTTTGAGAAATAAAAGGAAAGACAAATAATAGTATTTGGATACAAATTATTTAAGTATTGACATTTTGACTAAATATTTTAAAGTGTAGATGTTTTTACTAATTCAGTTAAGAATGTGATTGCTTTACTAATTTTTCCTAAAGATAATTAATCAATTTTTTTATCCTTTATTCCATTCAAGCGGCCCATTAAACAACTATTAGTCATGACACCTCATAAAAAAGTATATTCTTAAACAAGAATCTCGTGATATAACACACGTATAACATCACTCAACATACTAATATATAAATCTCAGAGTTTTCTCTTCCTCCACATCTCAAATTTCAGTGTTTGAGAATCTAGAAAACACTGAACTAAAAATCCTCTCTAATTGATTTGGTCGGAATTCATCCTAGAGAGTTCACCGATGAGCTATGATTGAGGTGAACTGCTCGACCAAAAACTCCGTCACTTTATTTAATTCAGTAATCTTGCCAGAATTTATCATATAGAATTCACCTATGATAATCTCTTCTTTTTATTTTGGTTAAATCCCTTCTTTCTCACAAATGTATCGTAGGAACTTTCTCATTTATAAGCTTTAAAATGTCAAAAAAGGAAGTAACCTTTTTTTGTTTATTTGCTCATTTTAGATAAGTAATTTTAGTGATGATTATGAACTTAGTATATCTACTCGTGGGAATTATTATTATTTTTTATTTATTTTTAATCTTCAATATTTTGGTGCTATGTATGAGGGTACTTTTTTTTTTTTATAATCGAGGTTTCAGGTTGAGAGTGAGATTCACTTTTTCTTTTAGTTGTTTTTTATCATATTCCATAATCTGTTCTAATTTTTTTTTTCATTTTATGCTTTGATTTTCGAAGTGACAGATTTAGTATTCATAGAGCTCGATACTTGCTATTCAGTGTTGGAGCACTACATCTAAAATACTTTAAAATGGTAAATTTTTTTATTTGAATCGTCTTAAGATTTATTCTGTTACATCAACATTTTAAAAAAAATGTTGTAAGATTATGATGAAATTGACGATAAATCTTTCTTGCTTTGATTTATGTTCAGTTTTTAATCTCTAAGGTATGCTTTAATTTGATTTGTGTGCTTTTTATTTATTAATCTCTAACGTGTGCTTTGATCTGTGTTCTTTTTTCATCTACCTTGTGGTTTATCATTAATGTTTTTATGTTAAGAGAAATTGTTATGAATCAAGCCAAATACAATTAATTATGACATATCAATTCTCGATTTGAATACACTTTGTCTGCTCCTCGACTTGTAAAGGGTACCACATTAAAGATGAAACTAGAATTTTTAGCACGTGCATTACTTAAAAAAGAAAGATTTTTATTTAATATTAATTAGTGTGCAAAAAATTATTTGGTTCAATTATTAAACAAGATTCATCCTTTGTATATAATCATTTGTTTTTATTAATTTTCCTTTGTTTTCTTCATTAATATATATCGGGTCAAATCTTCCAACCAAGGGTTATTCATTTATAATTGTAGTAGAAACCTTTTTATAATTAAGTAGCGTGAAGTATTTGTGCCTTTATATGCCTTCTTCAAAATAAGATTTTCGATGAAACTCAAATAGCCTTAATAATTGCTTTTCCATTTTCAGAGTAAGTTCACTAAGGTGCTTAATGATGTTGATGATCTAACTAATGAAGAGATGAGTATCGAAGAGAAGTGTGCTCATCTATCTTTAGGCGGTGAAAATATGATAAGTGAAGCAAGCCATTTCATTAATCCTCCTCAAAATAATGCTTTGTTTCATGCTGGAAATGAACCTAATGATCTGAATGCTAGAAATAGTGATAGAAGTCGTCTCCTTATTCAAAATAATTCTCTTTTGGCTCGTGTTTGGAAAGATTTTACAAGTGGATGTACGAGTGATTATCCTTTTCTTGTGCGAAAATCTTCAAATACCGGAGAAGATAGAATAAATGCTGCATCTATAGGACATGGAATTGAAAAGGTCATTTCGATAGTGGACAACTCTGCAAAGGGGAAAAACCCCATCAATCCTATAGACAACACAACCAAAAATAAGGATATTGATTTTGCCTCTAGGATACAAAATCCTGATAAGGGATGTGATGAGTGATTTTTGCATTGGCAAACAACATATAGTACTAGAAGTCTAATTCCACCTAAAAGGTTGAATGATTACCTTTGAGAAGAAGAAAGTCATGCGAGCAATGGAATTGTGTAGAAGTTTGAGAACATGGGCAGGAAGGGATAAGGAAGTTAAATAATTATGATTTTGAATATTCTCGTCAAGTTTTAGACTTCTAGTTCAGTTTTCAAGTATATTTTCCTGTATTGTTATTTCCCTGCAATTGTCTTTATCGTGTTATATTGTATTTAGTAAAACATATTACCAATATATATTTGTGTTTGTATTGTGAAACTGTGAGTTGTTTCATTTACCCATTTTGTCTTCCCCATTACTATTTAGTTCTATCAAAGTCATTACAAGACCTTACAAAGATACGATTAATATTATTCATTCTCTTTATTTCTTATCATAATTAAGACTCTTCAAATTCTAGAAGCACAAAAACAAGTCTTTACTTATGCAAAATTAGTGTTGTTTTTCCATTGAGTAACTTTTCTTTAATCCTTGTCTAAGAATATCGCTCGGAGGGAATAGCGTCAACTAGTAGTGATTTTTATAGTTACGAAATCATGGTGTTGTTTTTTTTTTTTAAAATAAAGTTGTTTATATTTCAAAGTGTTGCATTTTTCTTATTTTTTTGATTTCAGATTTGAGTGTTTTGAACCTTGTTTTACTCTTGTAATAGGGTTTTTGGTTCATTAGTTTCAGTGTTTTACTTGTTTAGCAAAGAAATGCACATCTAAGCCACTATCATGTCTCTGCTCAATGAGAGGGTTCATATTTGGTCTTTTGAGCATTTATATAAGAATACTTGGTGCTTCGAAATATATTTACATTAGTGGCAGAAATGAAAATAAGATTTAAATATAATGTCATCACACGTGTATAACAGTTAGTCACATGAAATACAAGATCTCACAACAAACAAGATTGTCATAGATATGATTTGACTAAATTATTAGCACTTTAAAAAAAAAGAAAAGAAAAAACAAGTTTGCAATTGATATCAATATACTCGTTTTACTAGAAAAGCACACACATTCTAAGCGTGTTATAGAGGAGTAACTTCTATTGGTAGTGTGTTTAGAAATTCCACTTATTATTATTTCTCGAGAACAAAGGTCTATGTATTTTTAAATATTTTGAATTATTAATTATTGTGACTTATAATAATTTTTTACGTAATTTATAGGTATATAAATTTCATTTCAAAAAAATTGAAGAGAAAAACGTATTTGTTTAAACTAATGAACGAAAATTAATGAGTGGCATCCTCTACCCAATCTATGGTTGTAGGAGTGCCAAACAAAATCTGTTAGTAAAGAAAATTTAAATTATGAAATTGTGTGTGATCAAGCAATTTTAAAATAAAATAAACATATTTTTTAATAAAAAAGTACTAGATCTTGAAAAAGTTAATGAAGAATCAAATAAAAATGAATTAAGTGAGTAATTTTTTGTCATGACCCACGATAGTTTAATATATATTTGCTTTTATTTTTATAAAATAGATTAACACTAACTAAAAAAAAATAATTAAAGAAAAATCGTGTAGAAACAATATGAACTACTCCAAACAAGAAAAAAGATAAAAAGGGAAAGGTAGCTTGCTTGGCTAACCAGAGCACACAACTCACAATTTGTTTTTATTTATTTCTTTCAATAATCTATATGTATATATAAAGCTCGAGTCGAAAGTAATGGATGCTTGACCACCCACAGTGACACACATGGGTCCACTCCGGCAATGATTAGGCCTCACTGGTAATCGTTACACAAACTAATCGACATATGATGTTAAAAAATCTAGAAAGAGTATTTGCAATTTTTTTTTTATGAAAAGCATGATGTGAAATTTTATTATTTTACAATAACTCAGAGTTCCAATGAATTTTAGAAACAAGATTTTGTAACGAAAGAGAAAAAAAATGGTTTAAAAAATAGAAGAGCTCATAGTAAATAGTAATAGTGAAAAAATTTAGATATATTTATGAATGAGAATTTTTAGCTAGAATTATGAAATTGACATTTTTTAAAAATAAATAAATAATTATTTGTTATTCTAGTTAGAATTTAATTTAGTTAATTAAATCACAATCTTTAGTTCTTAATTATGACATTTGACTATCATTCAAATAGGTTCATGGGGAAATTGAGAGGATGAGTAATGAAGAAGGATGTCATCCGTTACAAAGATAATTTGACTAAATTACTTTCTTTTTGACCAAAAAAACAACTAACAAGTTCGTATTTAAAATCAATAAACTCGCTTTACTAGAAAAGTACACATAGTCAAGGGATGTTATAATGGAGTAACTTCCACTTTATCCAATAGCGGCCTGTTTTTTTATTCTACAGTCATTTATTTATTTATTTATGAGATTCTCTAATAATTAATAATCTATTAATAATATCATTTCAAAATTAAATTTAGGTGTCTTCGTTGTTGAAATGTCAACTTTTTTTTTCTTTTCAAATTTATATCACTAGACAGTGTCTTTTGATTTTTTTTATCAAAAGTAAAAACAAAAATAAAAATCTCAAACTATATTTGACCATCTAAATGCTTGTCATATGATTAATAAATAAAAATTAAATTCTCAAATCAGTGTGATGAGGAAATTTAGGATAATTTTGGCATATATGAAAAAGAAATTATTTACTAAATCTTAAAACTATTATTGGAGAAAAAAATTTAAATTGACAAAATAAGAGTGGTCAAGTAATTTAGGTAAAACAAACATAAACATGGATGTATAATTTCCTATTAACTAATCTTTGACTAGAAAGTTTGAAAAATAAATACTTTTAGCTTCTTTTTATCCGTTTAGGGGATCCCAATCAATTACTAATAAATTATGAAATGAAATAACATAGTCAATTTAGCTCAATATATTATTATATATATTTCGTAAACCATGTTATATAGGATCACTTGCTATTATTAAACTTAGAAATACTCTAACTAATTACTCTGGAGAATTCACTGGAGAGATGCAATTGAAGTGAACTGCTTAAACTCAATCGTTTCGATTTGTTCATCGATTTTGTTAGATTTCAACATGTAAAAGTTACATGAGACTTGTGATCATCTTCCATTTTATTAAGCTTTAACCTGATTTTTATTGTTAAATCATATGAACTTTCTTGTAAAAATGAGAAAAAGGAAAACATTTTTTTTATTATTATTAATTTTAAACAAGTGATTTTAGTGATGATTTTGATTCTTTTATTGTTGTTTTTCAGATTTATATAATATGTTCTAATTATTATATGAACATTTTTTTGCTTTGATTTTGAAGTGGTTGATTCTAGCATTGGTAGAGCTCGATAGTTGTTATTCGTTGTTGGAGGACTGCATCGAAATAGTTGAAAATGGTAAAGTTTTCGACTTTGAATTATTTCAACAATTATGTAAGGTATACTTTAATTTGATTTGTGTGCTTTTTATTTTTTAATCTCTAACGTGTGCTTTGATCTATATTCTTTTTTCATCTACCTTGTGGTTTACCATTAATATTTTTTATGTTGAGAAATTGTTATGAATCAAGCCAAATACAATTAACTATGAGTCGGTTGTTCGAATAAAAAATTATTGTACTGATATTCCGTTCTGCATGCATATCAATTCTTGATATAAATACACTTTGTTTGCTCCTTGACTTGTAAAGGGTACCACATCAAAGGTGAAATATAAATTTTTAGATCGTGCATTACTTAAAAAAGAAAAAAATAAATTTAATATTAATTAGTGTGCAAAAAATTATTTGGTTCAACTATTAAACCAGATTCATCCTTTGTATATAATCATTTGTTTTTATTAATTTTCCCTTGTCTTCTTCATTAATATATATCGGGTCAAATCTTCCAACCATGGGTTATTCATTTATAATTGTAGTAGAAACCTTTTTATAATTAAATAGCGTGAAGTATTTGTGCCTTTATATGCCTTCTCCAAAATAAGATTTTCGATGAAACTCAAATAGCCTTAATAATTGTTTTTCCATTTTCAGAGTAAGTACACTAAGGTGCTTAATGATGTTGATACTCTAACTAATGAAGAGATGAGTATCGAAGAGAAGTGTGCTCATCTATCTTTAGGCGGTGAAAATATGACAAGTGAAGCAAGCCATTTCAGTAATCCTCCTAAAAATAATGTTTTGACTCATGCTGGGAATGAACCTAATGATCTGAATGCTAGAAATAGTGACAGAAGTCGTCTCCTTATTCAAAATAATTATCTTTTGGCTCGTGTTTGGAAAGATTTTACAAGTGGATGTACGAGTGATTATCCTTTTCTTGTGCAAAAATCTTCAAATACCGGAGAAGATAGAATAAATGCTATGCCTGTAGGACATGGAATTGAAAAGGTCATTTCGATAGTGGACAACTCTGCAAAGGGAAAAAACTCCATAAATCCTATAGACAACACAATCAACAATAAGGATATTGATTTTGCCTCTAGGATTCCAAATCCTGATAAGGGATGTGATGAGTGATTTCTGCATTGGCAAACCGCATATAGTACTAGAAGTGTAATTCTACCTAAAAGGTTGAATGATTACCTATGAGAAGAAGAAAGCCATGCGAGCAATGGAATTGTGTAAAAGTTTGAGAACATGGGCAGGAAGGGATAAGGAAGTTAAATAATTATGATTTTGAATATTCTCGTCAAGTTTTAGACTTCTGGTTCAGTTTTCAATTGTATTTTCCTGTATTATTATTCCCTACAATTGTCTTTATCGTGTCCTATTGTATTTAGTAAAACATATTACTAATATATATTTGTGTTTGTATAGTGAAACTGTGAGTTGTTTCATTTACCCATTTTGTCTTCCCCATTACTATTATGTTCTATCAAAGTCATTACAAGACCTTACAAAGATATGGTTGTTATTATTCATTCTCTTTATTTGTTATCATAATTAAGTCTCTTCAAATTATAGAGGCACAAAAAACAAGTCTTTACTTGTGCAAAATTAGTGTTGTTTTTCCATTGAGTAACTTTTCGTTAATCCTTGTCTAAGAATATCGCTTGGAGGGAATAGAGTCGACTAGTAGTGATTTTTATAGTTACGAAATCATGGTGTTGTTTTTATTTTTTTTTAAAAAATAAAGTTGTTTATATTTCAAAGTGTTGCATTTTCCTCATTTTTTGATTTCAGATTTGAGTGTTTTGAACCTTGTTTTACTCTTGTAATAGGGTTTTTGGTTCATTAGTTTCATCTTTTTACTTGTTTAGCAAAGAAATGCACATCTAAGTCACTATTATGTCTCTGCTCAGTGAGAGGTTCATATTTGGTCTTTTGAGCATTTATAAAAGAATACTTGATGGTTTGAAACATATTTACATTAGTTGAATACATGAAAATAAGATTTAAATATAATGTCATCAAATGTGTATAACAGTTAGTCAAATGAAATACAAGATCTCACAACAAACTAGATTGTTATAGATATGATTTGACTAAATTATTAGCACTTTTAAAAAAAGAAAAGAAAAAACAAGTTTGCAATTGACATCAATAAACTCGTTTTACTAGAAAAGCACACACATTCTAAGCGTGTTATAGAGGAGTAACTTCTATTTGTAGTGTGTTTGGAAATTCCATTTTATTATTATTTCTCAAGAACAAAGGTCTATATATTTTTAAATATTTTGAATTACCAATTATTGTAACTTATAATAATTTTTTTTCGTAATTTATAAATATATAAATTTCATTTCAAAAAAATTGAAGAGAAAAACATATTTGTTTAAAAATAATGAACGGAAATCAATGAGTGGCATCCTCTGCCCAACCTATTGTTGTAGGAGTGCCAAACAAAATCTGTTGGTAAAAAAAAATTAAATTATGAAATTGTGCGTGATCAAGCAATTTTAAAATAAAATAAGCATATATTTTTATGTCACGACCCAAAATCCCGAATCGTGATGACACCTATATTCCCAACCAATAGGTAAGCCAACCAACATATTTTAACAAACTTAACTAACAAATAAGTGAAAAGACAACAAATCTCCAACACTGAGTTCTTATAAGTACGAATGCGGAAAACTGAAAAAAATACTACCCAAGAAATGGTGTCATGAGTACAAGAGCTTCTAAAATACGATGCAAGTCTGAAACTAAAAGGACAAATCTAACATAAGGGATATCCTGTCTGAATACTGAATAACAGAATAAGTAAAAGATAGAGGGAGGTGTGGGCCACGGAACAGCCAAGCAGCTCACCACAACTCCAAGACACTCCAAACTCGGACTCAAACTGCTCCTCGAGATGTGCTCCTACTTGGAATCGAATCTGCACCACAAAGAGTGCAACAAGTGTAGTATGAGTACGAAACCACGTGTACTCAGTATGTCTCATTGACCGACCACGAAGAAG
>NC_028640.1:3934431-3937729 GCF_001406875.1 Solanum pennellii
ATCTTTAATTAGGAAAACGTCCTTCAACAAGTCTAAAAAGCCTTAACATACCTCAAGTGCCGAATTCGTGTCACGAATCTTTAAGATAGTTCCTTCCCTTTTTGCAAAGTTCCGTAATGTTCACGATCTACCAATGATGCAATATTCATAAGTAAGCGAGTTTGTGGACATTCAAATTATTATAGGTATATCATAGACCCTAAACTCACTCATATCTCTAATCAAACGTCAAATCTTGATATAATTTATATGCCAATTTGTTAAATTTCAAGCCAAGAATTTAACCTTAATTTCTTAAATACACTAAAATTCAATTTTAGATCATATAATATATATCCAATAATTAATTACCTATCTCAATATATCAAACTAGTAAATTAATTTTGTAAATGAATAAAATAAGAATAATTTCACCCATTAACGATGCACACCTGCAACGTTTTCCTCCAATTTGTCATTCTGTACAGGTGACAATTTGGCCAAATTGTTTGTCACATGCCAATCATTGGCAATCATTGCCCAATGATTGGCTCAACATTTTTCCCCATCATTCTTATGCAAAAATAAATTATACGGGAGGGAAATTTACAGATCAAATTCCCAGATTTTCACAATACGTCTAGCGATTAGGATTTTATTAGACTATCACCTAATAACCACACTAACGTCCCTAGAAATCTCAATCCGTGATAATAAATAAATTCTCAACTCACTATACACTACATCTTACCCATGAAAACAAAAAAAACACCCTTAAATAACAACATAAGAATAAAATAATAACAACAATCTAATGCCCTCTGACAACCTATTTTAATATGCAGAATTGAGAAAGAATGAAAATTGCTTGCGTTTACCTGAGCAATTCTTATTGTTTTTCCTCCCGTTCGTCGCTTACGGTAAGTTTCTGCCTCCACCCTTTTTATTTTCTGAACAAGAGTATGTTAACCGTGAAACCCCACTAATCTATTATCTATATTACTTATTTAATAAAAGTTTCATCAACTAGGTACTTGTAGTTATCAATAGTTAAAATACCCCCCTTTAATTTTTTTCAGAAAGAGTCAAAATAGTCCTAATTCTCAAAACGACCTAGCGGGTCGTTACATTTTATTTCTAAAAAAGTACTAGATCTTGAAAAAGTTAATGAAGAATCAAATGTATATGAATAATTTGATTTTTACTAATCTTTGACTATGATATTTAATAATCAAAGGACAAGTTCTCATATGTGTCATATATTTGCTGATTTGGTGTGACTACATGGTAGACATACTTTATTTTATAAAAATGTTGTTATATTATTAGAACCTTAAGCCTTTATTTTAAATTTCATTTGTTTATTTATGAGATTCTCTAATAATTAATAATTCATTACTAACATCATTTTAAGTCAATTTTAGGTGTCTCTTGAATCTCAAATTATATTTAACCAAATAAATACTTTTCACACTATTAATAAAAAAAAATTGAATTCTCAAAACAAGTGTGTACAAGCAATTTTTGATAAAATAGATATATATATGGAAAGAAAATATTTACTAAATCTTAAAACAATTAGTGAAGAAAGTTTAAATTCTCAAATTAAATGTGATAAAGTAATTTAGGACAAAAAAGGTATATATATGGACACTTTTATATTTACTAACTTTACCATAAAAGTTAATTAATTAATCAATGCTTTTTTACCGTTTATTTCATTTTAGGGGTCAGTCAATAACTACAAATTATGACATTTCATTAAAGATTCTTTAATACAGTTCTCGTGACATAGCATAGTCAATTCAACAAGACAGAACATATTATTTTATGTAATCCGCGTTGTATAGGATCACTCATCACACTAATATATAAACTCATAAGCTTTCTCTTCCTCTCACTTGTCAAATTTCAGTGTATGAGAATCTAGCAAAACACTGAATTATTTTTGGTGCTATATTTGGTGTTATTTTCTATAATTGAATTTTCAGGTTGAAAGTGACATTTCTTTTTTTAATTATGTTTTATCAGATTTTCGTAATTTGTTCTAATTATTTTATTTTCATTTTTTTGCTTTGATTTTTGAATTGACAGATTTTACATTCATAGAACTCAATACTTGCTATTCGTTATTGAAGCACTACATCTGAAACACTTGAAAATGGTAAAATTTTCAATTTGAATTGTTTCAACTTTTTTTTTTTGCACCAATGATTTTTTTTTTATGTTGTAAGGCTATGGAAAATTAACAACAAATCTTTTTTGCTTTAATTTACGTTTCTTTTTTCAATTTCTAATGTATTCTTTAATTTATTTGTGTGCTTCTTTCTTTTTCTGTAACATGTGCTTTGATATGTGTTCTGTTTTCATCAACCTCGTGGTATAAGATTAATGTTTTTATGTTGAGATTGTTGTGGTTCAACTCATATACAATAAATTGAGAGCTAGTTGTTCGAACCAAATTTTGTTTTACTAATATTTCGTTCTGCATAATAATTCTTGATATGGATATACTTTGGCTCCACCTTATCTTATTGAGGGTACCTTAATCGAAGGCAAATCTAGAATTCTAGAATGTGCACTATTTAAAAAGAAAAATAGTTATTAAATATTAAATTTAGTGTGCTAAAAATTAATTAGTTCAATTATTATAAAGAAGATAGCTTCATCCTTTGTATCTAGTTATATGTGTTTTTTGATTTCCCCTTGTCTTCTTCATCAATAAAGATCGAGTCAACTCTTCCAAGCTAGGGTTTTTCATGTACATTTGCAGTAGAATTTTTTTTTCTTCAAAATAACATTAAATATTTGTGCCTTTATATTTCTTCTATGTAAAAAGATTTTTGATGAAATTTAATTAACCTTAATTCTTTTTTATTCTTTGACACATTTTTTTATGATCTTTTCAGTCTTTACAGATAAAGTTTTCAAAATCTTCATGTCACGACCCAAAACGGGCCGCGACTGGCACCCACACTTATCCTACTATGTGAGCGAACCAATCAATCCAATTCCCAACATTTCAACCATAAATAAAAAAATATAATGCGGAAGACTTAAAACTCATTAATGAAAATATATTAAATAACTTATAAAAAAAAACTCAATACTATTTATTCCCAAAACCTGGAAGTCATCACCACAAGAACATCTATCCTCAAATTACTAATCTAAGAGTATCTAAGAAGCTAAAATAAGTAAAAAGCTAGTCCATGCCGGAATCTCAAGGCATCAAGACATGAAGAGGAAGATCCAGTCCAAGCTAGAAGCAATAGCTCACCCTGAAATCTGGCTTGATGAAGACTGGCTAGAGTTGCGG
>NC_028640.1:3943686-3974314 GCF_001406875.1 Solanum pennellii
TAATTGTAGTAGAAACCTTTTTATAATTAAATAGCGTGATGTATTTGTGCCTTTATATGCCTTCTCCAAAATAAGATTTTCGATGAAACTCAAATAGCCTTAATAATTGTTTTTCCATTTTCAGAGTAAGTACACTAAGGTGCTTAATGATGTTGACACTCTAACTAATGAAGAGATGAGTATCGAAGAGAAGTGTGCTCATCTATCTTTAGGCGGTGAAAATATGACAAGTGAAGCAAGCCATTTCAGTAATCCTCCTCAAAATAATGTTTTGACTCATGCTGGAAATGAACCTAATGATCTGAATGCTAGAAATAGTGACAGAAGTCGTCTTCTTATTCAAAATAATTATCTTTTGGCTCGTGTTTGGAAAGATTTTACAAGTGGATGTACGAGTGACTATCCTTTTCTTGTGCAAAAATCTTCAAATACCGGAGAAGATAGAATAAATGCTATGCCTGTAGGACATGGAATTGAAAAGGTCATTTCGATAGTGGACAACTCTGCAAAGGGAAAAAACTCCATAAATCCTATAGACAACACAATCAACAATAAGGATATTGATTTTGCCTCTAGGATTCCAAATCCTGATAAGGGATGTGATGAGTGATTTCTGCATTGGCAAACCGCATATAGTACTAGAAGTGTAATTCTACCTAAAAGGTTGAATGATTACCTGTGAGAAGAAGAAAGCCATGCGAGCAATGGAATTGTGTAGAAGTTTGAGAACATGGGCAGGAAGGGATAAGGAAGTTAAATAATTATGATTTTGAATATTTTCGTCAAGTTTTAGGCTTCTAGTTCAGTTTTCAATTGTATTTTCTTGTGTTATTATTCCCTACAATTGTCTTTGTCGTGTCCTATTGTATTTAGTAAAACATATTACTAATATATATTTGTGTTTGTATGGTAAAACTGTGAGTTGTTTCATTTATCCATTTTGTCTTCCCCATTACTATTATGTTCTATCAAAGTCATTACAAGACCTTACAAAGATATGGTTGTTATTATTCATTCTCTTTATTTGTTATCATAATTAAGTCTCTTCAAATTCTAGAAGCACAAAAAAAACGTCTTTACTTGTGCAAAATTAGTGTTGTTTTTCCATTAAGTAACTTTTCGTTAATCCTTGTCTAAGAATATCGCTTGGAGGGAATAGAGTCGACTAGTAGTGATTTTTATAGTCACGAAATCATGGTGTTTTTTTTTAAAAAAAGAATAAAGTTGTTTATATTTCAAAGTGTTGCATTTTCCTCATTTTTTGATTTCAGATTTGAGTGTTTTGAACCTTGTTTTACTCTTGTAATAGGGTTTTTGGTTCATTAGTTTCATCTTTTTACTTGTTTGGCAAAGAAATGCACATCTAAGTCACTATCATGTCTCTGCTCAGTGAGAGGTTCATATTTGGTTTTTTGAGCATTTGTAAAAGAATACTTGATGCTTTGAAACATATTTACATTAGTTGAATACATGAAAATAAGATTTAAATATAATGTCATCAAACGTGTATAACAGTTAGTCACATAAATACAAGATCTCACAACAAACTAGATTGTTATAGATATGATTTGACTAAATTATTAGCACTTTTAAAAAAAAAAAAGAAAAAACAAGTTTGCAATTGATATCAATAAACTCGTTTTACTAGAAAAGCACACACATTCTAAGCGTGTTATAGAGGAGTAACTTCTATTGGTAGTGTGTTTGGAAATTCCATTTCATTATTATTTCTCAAGAACAAAGGTCTATATAGTTTTAAATATTTTGAATTACCAATTATTGTAACTTATAATAATTTTTTTTCGTAATTTATAAATATATAAATTTCATTTCAAAAAAATTGAAGAGAAAAACATATTTGTTTAAAATAATGAACGGAAATCAATGAGTGGCATCCTCTACCCAACCTATTGTTATAGGAGTGCCAAACAAAATCTGTTGGTAAAAAAAAATTAAGTTATGAAATTGTGCGTGATCAAGCAATTTTAAAATAAAATAAGCATATATTTTTATTTATACAAAAGTACTAGATCTTGAAAAAGTTAATGAAGAATCAAATGTATATGAATAATTTTATTTTTACTAATCTTTGACTATGATATGTAATAATCAAAGGACAAGTTCTCATATGTGTCATATATTTGCTGCTTTGGTGTGACTACATGATAGACATACTTTATTTTATAAAAATGATGTTATATTATTAGAACCTTAAGCCTTTATTTTAAATTTCATTTGTTTATATATGAGATTCTCTAATAATTAATAATTTATTAATAATATAATATCATTTTGAAATCAGTTTTAGGTGTCTCTGTTGTTGAATCTCAAATTATATCTGACCAAATAAATTATATTTGACCAAATAAATACTTTTCACACTATTACTAAATATAACTGAATTCTCAAAACAAGTGTGAACAAGCAATTTTCGATAAAATGGACATATATATGGAAAAATAATAATTACTAAATCTAAAAATAATTAGTGAAGAAAGTTTAAATTCTCAAAATAAATATGATCAAGTAATTTAGGACAAAACAAGTATATATATGAACACTTTTATATTTACTAAATTTATCATAAAAGTTTATTAATTAATCAATGTTTTTTTACTGTTTATTTCATTCTAGGGGCCAGTCAATAACTACAACTTATGACATTTCATTAAAGATTCTTTAATATAGTTCTCGTGACATAGCATAGTCAATTCAACAAGACAGAATNAGATAGAACATATTATTTTCTGTAATCCGCATTGTATAGGATCACTCATCACACTAATATATAAAATCATAAGCTTTCTCTTCCTCTCACTTGTCAAATTTCAGTGTATGAGAATCTAGCAAAACACTGAATTATTTTTGGTGCTATATTTGGCATTATTTTCTATAAGTGAGTTTTCAGGTTGAAAGTGAGATTTCTTTTTTTAATTATTTTTTATCAGATTTTCGTAATTTATGTTCTAATTATTTTATTTTCATTTTTTGCTTATATTTTTGAATTGACAGATTTTACCATTCATAGAACTCAATACTTGTTATTCGTTGTTGGAGCACTATATCTGAAATACTTGAAAATGGTAAAATTTTCAATTTGAATTGTTTCAACAACTTTTTTTTGTACCAATAATTTTTTTTAATGTTGTAAGGCTATGGAAAATTAACAACAAATCTTTTTTGCTTTAATTTACATTTCTTTTTTCAATCTCTAATGTATGCTTTAATTTATTTGTGTGCTTCTTTCTTTTTCTGTAACGTGTGCTTTGATATGTGTTCTTTTTTCATCAACCTCGTGGTATAAAATTAATGTTTTTATGTTGAGAAATTGTTATGGTTCAAGTCATATACAATATATTGTGAGCTAGTTGTTCGAACCAAATTTTTTTTTACTAATATTTCGTTCTGCATAATAATTCATGATATGGATATACTTTGACTCCTCCTTAACTTATTGAGGGTAACTTAATAGAAGGCAAATCTAGAAATTCTAGAATGTGCACTACTTAAAAAAGAAAAATAGTTATTAAATATTAAATTTAGTGTGCTAAGATTAATTGGTTCAATTTTTATAAAGAAGATATCTTCATCCTTTGTATCTAGTCATATGTGTTTTTTGCTTTCCCGTTGTCTTGTTCATCAATAAAGATCGAGCCAACTCTCCCAAGCTAGGATTTTTCATGTACATTTGCAATAGAATTTTTTTTCTTCAAAATAACATTAAATTTTTTGCCTTTAGATGTCTTCTATGTAAAAAGATTTTTGATGAAATTTGATTAACCTTAATTTTTTTTTATTCTTTGACACATTTTTGTATGATCATTTCAGTTTTTACAGATAAAGTTTCCAAAATCTGCAGACACAAATGCTACATCTCTAGGATATGAAATTGGAAATGCCATTTCTGTGGGGGACAATTCTGCAAATGGAGAAATCTCCATCAATCCTACAGACAACACAATCAATAATGTGAATGGTGATAAGGATTCAGGTGTTGCCTCTAGGATCACAAAGCCTATTGTCATGGGTGATTTCTGCATTGGTAAGCCGCGTCGGGGTACTAGAAGTGTAATTCCTCCTAAAAGGTTGGATGATTACTTTTGGGAAGGAAGAAAATCACGCGAGCAAAGCTAGATTTAGAAATGGAATTGGTATAGTAGTGTGAGAACATGGGAGGAAGCGATCAAGAAGTTAATTATGATTTTGGATATTCTCGTCTCCTTTCAGACTTTCAACTATGTTTTCAAGTGTATTTTCTTGTATTGTTGTTCCCTGAAATTTCCTTTGTTGTATCCTATTGTATTCAGTAAACTATGCTTTACTAATATAATATATATTTGTGTTTATATTGAGGAATTGCGAGTTGTTGTAGTAACCTATTCTGCCGCCCCTGTTACTATTGTATTCTAACAAAATTATATTTCTTTGTCTTGTATCGCAGACCTTACAAAGTTGCGGTTATTGTCACTCATTTTCTTAAATTTTCTCTTATCATATATATGAGTGCGTGCGTGCGTGCGTGCGTCCGTGCGTGCGTGCGTCCGTCCGTGCGTCCATGCGTGCGTGTGTGTGTGTATGTGCACGTATCTCAATATGTATGAATATGATTTATGAAAGGGTACAAGATTTTTGGGGGAAAATAACATATTTGGTGGAAATAATATGTTTGTTGAGGAAGGATATAATATTCTAAAAAAATAAATATAAATTGACTATGAAAGAAATGAGAATACAAAATTTTGGAAAACATATAGCATACATAGAAAAAATTATAAAATCAGTATACAATATTCTAAAAAAAATACAAATTAATTGTTAAAAAACAAGATACATATATGTTTAAGAAAAACAAATTCATATGAGATAGTATACATAGTGAAAATGATATAATCAGAATACAAGATACATATATGTTTAATCTTCAATGTTTTTGTGCTATGTATGAGGGTATTTTTTATAATCGAAGTTTCAGGTTGAGAGTGAGATTCACTTTTTTTTAAGTTATTTTTTATCATGTTCCATAATCTGTTCTAATTATTTTTTTTTCATTTTATACTTTGATTTTTGAAGTGATAGATTTTAGTATTCATGGAGCTCGATACTTGCTATTCAGTATTGGAGCACTACATCTAACATACTTTAAAATGGTAAAGTTTTTTATTTAAATCGTTTTAAAATTTATTCTGTTACACCAACATTTTAAAAAAAAATGTTGTTAGGTTATGATGAAATTGACGATAAATCTTTCTTGCTTTGATTTATGTTCAGTATTTAATCTCTAAGGTATGCTTTAATTTGATTATTGTGCTTTTTATTTTTTAATCTCTAGCGTGTGCTTTGATCTGTGTTCTTTTTTTATCTACCTCGTGGTTTACCATTAATGTTTCTTATGTTGAGAAATTGTTATGAATCAAGTCAAATACAATTAATTATGACATATCAATTCTTGATATAAATACACTTTGTCTGCTCCTTGACTTGTAAAGGGTACCACATTAAAGGTGAAACTGGAATTTTTAGAACGTGCACTACTTAAAAAAGAAAAAAATAAATTTAATATTAATTAGTGTGCAAAAAATTATTTGGTTCAATTATTAAACAAGATTCATCCTTTGTATATAATCATTTGTTTTTATTAATTTTCCCTTGTCTTCTTCATTAATATATATCTGGTCAAATCTTCCAATCATGGGTTATTCATTTATAATTGTAGTAGAAACCTTTTAATAATTAAATAGCGTGAAGTATTAGTGCCTTTATATGCCTTCTCAAAAATAAGATTTTCGATGAAACTAAAATAGCCTTAATAAGTGTTTTTCCTTTTTCAGAGTAAGTACACTAAGGTGCTTAATGATGTTGATACTCTTAATAATGAAGAGATGAGTATCGAAGAGAAGTGTTCTCATCTATCTTTAGGCGGTGAAAATATGACAAGTGAAGCAAGCCATTTCAGTAATCCTCCTCAAAATAATGTTTTGACTCATGCTGGAAATGAACCTAATGATCTGAATGCTAGAAATAGTGACAGAAGTCGTCTCCTTATTCAAAATAATTATCTTTTGGCTCGTGTTTGGAAAGATTTTACAAGTGGATGTACGAGTGATTATCCTTTTCTTGTGCGAAAATCTTCAAATATCGGAGAAGATAGAATAAATGCTACATCTGTAGGACATGAAATTGAAAAGGTCATCTCGATAGTGGACAACTCTGCAAAGGAAAAAAGCTCCATCAATTCTATAGACAACACAATCAACAATAGGAAAAGTGATAAGGATATTGATTTTGCCTCTAGGATTCCAAATCCTGATAAGGGACGTAATGAGTGATTTCTGCATTGGCAAACCGCATATAGTACTAGAAGTGTAATTCCATCTAAAAGGTTGAATGATTACCTTTGAGAAGAAGAAAGTCATGCGAGCAATGGAATTGTGTAGAATTTTGATAACATGGGCAGGAAAGGATAAGGAAGTTAAATAATTATGATTTTGAATATTATCGTCATGTTTTAGACTTCTAGTTCAGTTTTCAAGTGTATTTTCCTGTATTGTTATTTCCCTGCAATTGTCTTTATCATGTCCTATTGTATTTAGTAAAACATATTACCAATACATATTTGTGTTTGTATTGTGAAACTTTGAGTTGTTTCATTTACCCATTGTCTTCCCCATTACTATTATGTTCTATCAATGTCATTACAAGACCTTACAAAACTACGATTGTTATTATTCATTCTCTTTATTTCTTATCATAATTAAGTCTCTTCAAATTCTAGAAGCACAAAAAACAAGTCTTTCCTTATGCAAAATTAGTGTTGTTTTTTCATTGAGTAACTTTTCGTTAATCCTTTTCTAAGAATATCGCTCGGAGGGAATGGCGTCAACTACTAATGATTTTTATAGTTACGAAATCATGGTGATGCTTGTGTTTTTTTTAATTAAAGTTGTTTGAATTTCAAAGTGTTCCATTTTCCTCATTTATTGATTTCAGATTTGAGTGTTTTGAACCTTTGTTTTACTCTTGTAATACGGTTTTTGGTTCATTAGTTTCATCCTTTTACTTGTTTAGCAAAGAAATGCACATCTAAGTCACTATCATGTCTCTGCTCAGTGAGAGGTTCATATATGGTCTTTTGAGCACTTATAAAAGAATACTTGGTGCTTCGAAACATATTTACATAGTTGGAGAAATGAAAATAAGATTTAAATATAATGTCATCAAACGTGTATAACAGTTAGTCACATGAAAGACAAGATCTCACAATAAACAAGACTGTCATAGATATGATTTGACTAAATTATTAGCTCTTTTAAAAAAAAGAAAAGAAAAAACAAGTTTGCAATTGATATCAATAAACTCGTTTTACTAGAAAAGCACACACATTCTAAGCGTGCTATAGATGAGTAACTTCTATTATGCTGTGTTCGGAAATTCCACTTTACTATTATTTCTCGAGAACAAAGGTCTATGTATTTTTAAATATTTTAAATTATTAATTATTGTGACTTATAATAATTCTTACGTAATTTATAAATATATAATCATTTAAAAAATTTGAAGAGAAAAAGGTATTTGTTTAAACTAATGAACGGAAATCAATGAGTGACATCCTCTACCCAACCTATGGTTGTAGGAGTGCCAAACAAAATTTGTTAGTAAAGAAAATTTAACTTATGAAATTGTGCGTGATCAAGCAATTTTAAAATGAAATAAGCATTTTTTTAATAAAAAAATACTAGAACTTGAAAAAGTTAATGAAGAATCAAATGTATATGAATAATTTTAGTTTTACTAATCTTTGACTATGATATTTAATAATCAAAGGACAAGTTCTCATATGTGTCCTACTTTATTTTATTAAAATGTTATATTATTAATAAATTATTAATAATATAATATCATTTTGAAATCAGTTTTAGGTGTTTCTGTTGTTGAATCTCAAATTATATCTGACCAAATAAATTATATTTGACCAAATAAATACTTTTCACACTATTATTAAATAAAACTGAATTCTCAAAACAAGTGTGAACAAGCAATTTTGGATAAAATGGACATATATATGGAAAAATAATATTTACTAAATTTAAAAATAATTAGTGAAGAATGTTTAAATTCTCAAAATAAATGTGATCAAGTAATTTAGGACAAAACAAGTATATATATGAACACTTTTATATTTACTAAATTTACCATAAAAGTTAATTAATTAATCAATGTTTTTTTACTGTTTATTTCATTCTACGGGCCAGTCAATAACTACAACTTATGACATTTCATTAAAGATTCTTTAATACAGTTCTCGTGACATAGCATAGTCAATTCAACAAGATAGAACATATTATTTTCTGTAATCCGCGTTGTATAGGATCACTCATCACACTAATATATAAAATCATAAGCTTTCTATTCCTCTCACTTGTCAAATTTCAGTGTATGAGAATCTAGCAAAACACTGAATTATTTTTGGTGCTATATTTGGCATTACTTTCTATAAGTGAGTTTTCAGGTTGAAAGTGAGATTTCTTTTTTTAATTATTTTTTATCAGATTTTCGTAATTTATGTTCTAATTATTTTATTTTTATTTTTTGCTTTAATTTTTGAATTGACAGATTTTACCATTCATAGAACTCAATACTTGTTATTCGTTGTTGGAGCACTATATCAGAAATACTTGAAAATGGTAAAATTTTCAATTTGAATTGTTTCAACAACTTTTTTTAGCACCAATAATTTTTTTTAATGTTGTAAGGCTATGGAAAATTAACAACAAATCTTTTTTGCTTTAATTTACATTTCTTTTTTCAATCTCTAATGTATGCTTTAATTTATTTGTGTGCTTCTTTCTTTTTCTGTAACGTGTGCTTTGATATGTGTTCTTTTTTCATCAACCTCGTGGTATAAGATTAATGTTTTTATTTTGAAAAATTGTTATGGTTCAAGTCATATACAATATATTGAGAGCTAGTTCTTCGAACCAAATTTTTTTTTTACTAATATTTCGTTCTGCATTATAATTCATGATATGGATGTACTTTGGCTCCTCCTTGGCTCCTCCTTAACTTATTGAGGGTACCTTAATAGAAGACAAATCTAGAAATTCTAGAATGTGCACTACTTAAAAAAGAAAAATAGTTATTAAATATTAAATTTAGTGTGCTAAGATTAATTGGTTCAATTATTATAAAGAAGATACCTTCATCCTTTGTATCTAGTCATATGTGTTTTTTCCTTTCCCGTTGTCTTGTTCATCAATAAAGATCGAGCCAACTCTCCCAAGCTAGGTTTTTTCATGTACATTTGCAATAGAATTTTTTTTCTTCAAAATAACATTAATTTTTTGTTCCTTTATATGTCTTCTATGTAAAAAGATTTTTGATGAAATTTGATTAACCTTAATTTTTTTTTTAGTCTTTGACACATTTTTGTATGATCATTTCAGTTTTTACAGATAAAGTTTCCAAAATCTTCAGACACAAATGCTACATCTCTAGGATATGAAATTGGAAATGCCATTTCTGTGGGGGACAATTCTGCAAATGGAGAAATCTCCATCAATCCTACAGACAACACAATCAATAATGTGAATGGTGATAAGGATTCAGGTGTTGCCTCTAGGATCACAAAGCCTGATGTCATGGGTGATTTATGCATTGGCAAGCCGCGTCGAGGTACTAGAAGTGTAATTCCACCTAAAAGGTTGGATGATTACTTTTGGGAAGGAAGAAAATCACGCGAGCAAAGCTAGATTTAGAAATGGAATTGGTATAGTAGTGTGAGAACATGGGAGGAAGCGATCAAGAAGTTAATTATGATTTTGAATATTCTCGTCTCCTTTCAAACTTTAAACTATGTTTTCAAGTGTATTTTCTTGTATTGTTGTTCCCTGAAATTTCCTTTGTTGTATCCTATTGTATTCAGTAAACTATGCTTTACTAATATAATATATATTTGTGTTTATATTGAGGAATTGCGAGTTGTTGTAGTAACCCATTCTGCCCCCCCCTGTTACTATTGTATTCTAACAAAATTATATTTCTTTGTCTTGTATCGCATACCTTACAAAGTTGCGGTTATTATCACTCATTTTCTTAAATTTTCTCCTATCATATATATGCGTGTGTCCGTGCGTGCGTGCGTGCGTGCGTCCGTGCGTGCGTGTGTGTGTGTGTGCGCGCGCGTATCTCAATATGTATGAATATGATTTATGAAAGGGTACAAGATTTTTGGGGGAAAATAACATATTTGGTGGAAATAATATGTTTGTTGAGGAAGGATATAATATTCTAAAAAAATAAATATAAATTGACTATGAAAGAAATGAGAATACAAAATTTTGGAAAACATATAGCATACATAGCAAAAATAATAAAATCAGTATACAATATTCTACAAAAAATACGAATTAATTGTTAAAAAACAAGATACATATATGTTTGAGAAATACAAATTCATATGAGATAGTATACATAGTGAAAATGATATAATCAGAATACAATAGTCTTAATAATATAAATTGACTGTTTAAAAATAGGATACGTCTATGCTTAATAAATACAAATTCATATGAGATACGTATTTGAATGACTACAAATAAAAAAGAAATACAATGTTCTTAATAAAAATACAAATGATGAGTAAAAGAAAAATAATTGACAAACAAAAATTAATATGAATATTATTCTGATATGAATACAATTTCGCAACCTTCTTCTTTGACACTCTCTTTCTTCTTCATCTGCTATTTTCCTTTTTTTCAATTCTTTTCACCAAATTCAAATCTGAATCTGTGTTTATTTGTGAATTAATAACCCTATAAGCAAAATTCGAAATTATTAAATATGAATATACAAAAAAAATCAAACAATATATTATGTATGAATGCATATGTGGCTTACTACAAATTACAATATACTAAATCTCAAATATAAAAATAAAATCATAAAAATAGTGTTTCAAATACTAAATTTCCAAAATGCATAAATATTTGATGAGTATGTTAACAAACTCATATAAAAATAAAAAAATGACGAAAAAATTATAATGCGTACAATCCGAAATTCAACATAATTTTTTATTTCGAAAACAAAATCTTATGAAATCTCGCAAAATAAAAGATGATTAGGAAAATATCTTTATGTGTTTAGATATTTCTTAAATTAATCGATAAAGATGAACAAATTGATATGAACGTTAATAATTAGTTCTTCTTCAACAATGACAGACAATAATGGTGAAAATGGTAAAAGAGAAAAAAAAATTGAAAATCTTAAAGATGAAAATAAATTTAATGGTATTAAAGTCTAGAAGAAGTCTAAATGGGTAGTGAATATATTTAATGTTGGATTGTTTTGAGAAATAAAAGGAAAGACAAATAATAGTATTTGGATACAAATTATTTTTAAAATATTGACATTTTGACTAAATATTTTAAAGTGTAGATGTTTTTACTAATTAAGTTAAGAATTGTGACTATTTTACTAATCTTTCCTAGATATAATTAATCAATTTTTTTTATCCTTTATTCCATTCAAACGGGCCCAGTAAACAACTATTAATCATGACACCTCATTTAAAATTCTTAAACAGGAATCTCGTGATATAACACACGTATAACATCACTCAACACACTAATATATAAAGCTTAGAGTTTTCTCTTCCTCTCACATCTCAAATTTCAGTGTTTGAGAATCTAGAAAACCCTAAACTAAAAATCCTCTCTAATTTATTTGGTCGGAATTCATCCTAGAGAGTTCATCGATGAGTTATGATTGAGGTGAACTACTCGACCAAAAACTCCGTCACTTTGTTTAATTCATTAATCTTGCCAGAATTTATCATATAGAATTCACCTATGATAATCTCTCCTTTTTTTTTTTTTTGGTTAAATCCCTTCTTTCTCACAAATGTATCGTAGGAACTTTCTCATTTATAAGCTTTAAAATGTCAAAAAAGGAAGTAACTTTTTTTGTTTATTTACTCATTTTAGATAAGCAATTATAGTGATTATTATGAACTTAGCATATCTACTTGTGAGAATTATTATTATTATTATTATTTATTTTTAATCTTCAATATTCTTGTGCTATGTATGAGGGTATTTTTTATAATCGAAGTTTCAGGTTGAGAGTGAGATTCACTTTTTTTTTTGGTTATTTTTTTATCATGTTCCATGATCTGTTCTAATTTTTTTTTCATTTTATGCTTTGATTTTTGAAGTGACAGATTTTAGTATTCATGGAGCTCGATACTTGCTATTCAGTATTGGAGCACTACATCTAAAATACTTTAAAATGGTAAAGTTTTTTATTTAAATCGTTTTAAGATTTATTCTGTTACACCAACATTTTAAAAAAAATATATTGTTAGGTTATGATGAAATTGACGATAAATCTTTCTTGCTTTGATTTAAGTTCAGTATTTAATCTCTAAGGTATGCTTTAATTTGATTATTGTGCTTTTTATTTTTTAATCTCTAACGTGTGCTTTGATCTGTGTTCTTTTTTCATCTACCTTGTGGTTTACCATTAATGTTTCTTATGTTGAGAAATTGTTATGAATCAAGTCAAATACAATTAATTATGACATATCAATTCTTGATATAAATACACTTTGTCTGCTCCTTGACATGTAAAGGGTACCGCATTAAAGGTGAAACTAGAATTTTTAGAACGTGCACTACTTAAAAAAGAAAAAAAATTATTTAATATTAATTAGTGTGCAAAAAATTATTTGGTTCAATTATTAAACAAGATTCATCCTTTGTATATAATCATTTGTTTTTATTAATTTTCCCTTGTCTTCTTCATTAATATATATCGGGTTAAATCTTCCAACCAAGGGTTATTCATTTATAATTGTAGTAAAAACTTTTTTATAATTAAATAGCGTGAAGTATTTGTGCCTTTATATGCCTTCTCCAAAATAAGATTTTCGATGAAACTCAAATAGCCTTAATAATTGCTTTTCCATTTTCAGAGTAAGTTCACTAAGGTGCTTAATGATGTTGATGATTTAACTAATGAAGAGATGAGTATCGAATAGAAGTGTGCTCATCTATCTTTAGGCGGTGAAAATATGACAAGTGAAGCAAGCCATTTCATTAATCCTCCTCAAAATAATGTTTTGACTCATGCTGGAAATGAACCTAATTATCAGAATGCTAGAAATAGTGATAGAAGTTGTCTCCTTATTCAAAATAATTATCTTTTGGCTCGTGTTTGGAAAGATTTTACAAGTGGATGTACGAGTGATTATCCTTTTCTTGTGCGAAAATCTTCAAAAGTCGGAGAAGATAGAATAAATGCTACATCTGTAGGACATGAAATTGAAAAGGTCAATTCGATAGTGGACAACTCTGCAAAGGAAAAAAGCTCCATCAATTCTATAGACAACACAATCAACAATATGAAAAGTGATAAGGATATTGATTTTGCCTCTAGGATTCAAAATCCTGATAAGGGATGTGATGAGTGATTTCTGCATTGGCAAACCGCATATAGCACTAGAAGTGTAATTCCACCTAAAAAGGTTGAATGATTACCTTTGAGAAGAAGAAAGTCATGCGAGCAATGGAATTGTGTAGAAGTTTGACAACATGGGCAGGAAGGGATAAGGAAGTTAAATAATTATGATTTTGAATATTCTCGTCAAGTTTTAGACTATTAGTTCAGTTTTCAAGTGTATTTTCCTATATTGTTATTTCCCTGCAATTGTCTTTATCGTGTCCTATTGTATTTAGTAAAACATAATACCAATATATATTTGTGTTTGTATTGTGAAACTGTGAGTTGTTCATTTACCCATTTTGTCTTCCCCATTACTGTTATGTTCTATCAATGTCATTACAAGACCTTACAAAACTACGATTGTTATTATTCATTCTCTTTATTTCTTATCATAATTAAGTCTCTTAAATTTCTAGAAGCACAAAAAACAAGTCTTTCCTTATGCAAAATTAGTGTTGTTTTTTGATTGAGTAACTTTTTGTTAATCCTTTTCTAAGAATATCGCTCGGAGGGAATAGCGTCAACTAGTAGTGATTTTTATAGTTACAAAATCATGGTGATGCTTGTGTTTTTTTAAAATAAAGTTGTTTGAATTTTAAAGTGTTCCATTTTCCTCATTTTTTGATTTCTGATTTGAGTGTTTTGAACCTTGTTTTACTCTTGTAATAGGGTTTAAGGTTCATTAGTTTCATCCTTTTACTTGTTTAGCAAAGAAATGCACATCTAAGTCACTATCATGTCTCTGCTCAGTGAGAGGTTCATATTTGGTCTTTTGAGAACTTATAAAAGAATACTTGGTGCTTCAAACATATTTATATAGTTGCAGAAATGAAATTAAGATTTAAATATAATGTCATCAAACGTGTATAACAGTTAGTCACCTGAAAGACAAGATCTCACAACAAACAAGACTGGCATAGATATGATTTGACTAAATTATTAGCTCTTTTAAAAAAAAGAAAAGAAAAAACAAGTTTGCAATTGATATCAATAAACTCGTTTTACTAGAAAAGCACAAACATCCTAAGCGTGTTATAAATGAGTAACTTCTACTATAGTGTGTTTGGAAATTCCACTTTACTATTATTTCTCGAGAACAGAGGTCTATGTATTTTTAAATATTTTGAATTATCAATTATTATGACTTATAATAATTCTTACATAATTTATAAATATATAATCATTTCAAAAAAATTGAAGAAAAAAAACGTATTTGTTTAAACTAATGAACGAAAATCAATGAGTGGCATCCTCTACCCAACCTATGGTTGTAGGAGTGCCAAACAAAATCTGTTCGTAAAAAAAATTTAAATTATGAAATTGTGCGTTATCAAGCAATTTTAAAATAAAATAAGCATTTTTTATATTATAAAAAAGTACTAGATCTTGAAAAAGTTAATGAAGAATCAAATGTATATGAATAATTTTATTTTTACTAATCTTTGACTATGATATTTAATAATCAAAGGACAAGTTCTCATATGTGTCCCACTTTATTTTATTAAAATGTTATATTATTAGAACCTTAAGCCTTTATTTTAAATGTCATTTGTTTTTTTATGAGATTCTCTAATAATTAATAATTTATTAATAATATCATTTTGAAATCAATTTTAGGTGTCTCTGTTGTTGAATCTCAAATTATATCTGATCAAATAAATTATGTTTGACCAAATAAATACTTTTCACACTATTACTAAGTAAAACTGAATTCTCAAATTAAGTGTGAACAAGCAATTTTGGATAAAATGGACATATATATGGAAAAATAATATTTACTAAATCTTAAAACAATTAGTGAAGAAAGTTTAAATTCTCAAAATAAATGTGATCAAGTAATTTAGGACAAAACAAGTATATATATGAACACTTTTATATTTACTAAATTTACCATAAAAGTTAATTAATTAATCAATATTTTTTTACCGTTTATTTCATTCTAGGGGCCAGTCAATAACTACAAATTATGAAATTTCATTAAAGATTCTTTAATACAGTTCTCGTGAAATAGCATAGTCAATTCAACAAGACATAACATATTATTTTCTGTAATCCGCGTTGTATAGGATCACTCATCACACTAATATATAAAATCATAAGCTTTCTCTTCCTCTCTCTTGTCAAATTTCAGTGTATGAGAATCTAGCAAAACACTGAATTATTTTTGGTGCTATATTTGGCGTTATTTTCTATAAGTGAGTTTTCAGATTGAAAGTGAGATTTCTTTTTTTAATTATTTTTTATCAGATTTTCGTAATTTATGTTCTAATTATTTTATTTTCTTTTTTTGCTTTAATTTCTGAATTGACAGATTTTACCATTCATAGATATCAATACTTGCTATTCGTTGTTGGAGCACTATATCTGAAATACTTGAAAATGGTAAAATTTTCAATTTGAATTGTTTCAACAACTTTTTTTTGCACCAATAATTTTTTTTAATGTTGTAAGGCTATGGAAAATTAACAACAAATCTTTTTTGCTTTAATTTACATTTCTTTTTTCAATCTCTAATGTATGCTTTAATTTATTTGTGTGCTTCTTTCTTTTTTTGTAATGTGTGCTTTGATATGTGTTCTTTTTTCATCAACCTCGTGGTATAAGATTAATGTTTTTATGTTGAGAAATTGTTATGGTTCAAGTCATATACAATATATTGAGAGCTATTTGTTCGAACCAAAATTTTTTTTTACTAATATTTTGTTCTGCATATTAATTCATGATATGGATATACTTTGGCTCCTCCTGAACTAATTAAGGGTACCTTAATAGAAGGCAAATCTAGAAATTCTAGAATGTGGACTACTTAAAAAAGAAAAATAGTTATTAAATATTAAATTTAGTGTGCTAAGATTAATTGGTTCAATTATTATAAAGAAGATACCTTCAACCTTTGTATCTAGTCATATGTGTTTTTTGATTTCCCCTTGTCTTCTTCATCAATAAAGATCGAGCCAACTCTTCCAAGCTAGGGTTTTTCATGTACTTTTGAAATAGAATTTTTTTTCTTCAAAATAACATTATATATTTTTTCCTTTATATGTCTTCTATGTAAAATGATTTTTGATGAAATTTAATTAACCTTAATTCTTTTTTATTCTTTGACACATTTTTGTATGATCTTTTCAGTCTTTACAGATAAAGTTTCCAAAATCTTCAGACACAAATGCTACATCTCTAGGACATGGAATTGGAAATGCCATTTTTGTGGAGGACAATTCTGCAAATGGAGAAATCTCCATCAATCCTACAAACAACACAATCAATAATGTGAATGGCGATAAGGATTCAGGTGTTGCCTCTAGGATCACAAAGCCTGATGTCATGGGTGATTTCTGCATTGGCAAGCCGCGTCGGGGTACTAGAAGTGTAATTCCACCTAAAAGGTTGGATGAATACTTTTGGGAAGGAAGAAAATCACGCGAGCAAAGCGAGATTTAGTAATGGAATTGGTATAGTAGTGTGAGAACATGGGAGGAAGCGATCAAGAAGTTAATTATGAATTTGAATATTCTAGTCTCCTTTCAGACTTTCAACTAAGTTTTCAAGTGTATTTTCTTGTATTGTTGTTCCCTGAAATTTCCTTTGTTGTGTCCTATTGTATTCAATAAACTATGCTTTACTAATATAATATATATTTGTGTTTATATTGAGGAATTGCGAGTTGTTGTAGTAACCGATTCTTCCGCCCCTGTTACTATTGTATTCTAACAAAATTATATTTCTTTGTCTTGTATCGAAGACCTTACAAAGTTGCGGTTATTATCACTTATTTTCTTAAATTTTCTCTTATCATATATAAGCCTCTTAAAATTCTAAAATTACAAAAAACAAGTCTTTATTTATGCAGAATTAGTGTTGTTTTTTGATTGAGTAAATTTTCGTAAATCCTTTTCTTAGAATGTGACTTGGAGGGAATAGTGTCCACTAGTAATGATGTTTATAGTTACGAATTCATGGTGATATTTTTGGAAAGTTGTTTGTACTTCAAAGTGTTGCATTTCCCTCATTTTGTGATTTCAGATTTGAGTAGTTTTAAACAGTATTTAACTTTAGTAATTGAATTTTTGGTTCATTTGTTTCATCTTGTTACTTGTTTAGCAGAAAAATATACATCGAAGTAAATATCATGTCTCTGCTCATCGAGAGGTTAAGATTTGTGTTTTTCATGCCAATGCACAAATAAAGAGTAGTTATAAAAGTATTGATTCTTTAAAGTATATTTACTTGAGGTGCAGAAGTGAAAATAAGATTTAAATATAACGTGATCATACGTGATTAACAGTTGGTCACATAAAAGATTAAAGAGCTTATAACAAACAAGACTGTCATAAAGAGAGTTTGACTGTATTACATTTCGTTTTTAAAATAAAAAATAATCAAGTTTTATGCTATTGTTTTGGTGTAATTATAGTGTTGTTTTAGTTTAATTATAGTGTTGTTGTAGTGTAAATCTAGTGCGCAGTTAATTTGGTGAAATTCTCATGTTGTTTTGTTGCACAAAAAAACACCATCAAAACTTAAACTAATATTTGAGAGAATATCAATGGAGGACCGTGTTCTATGTTAAAAGACAATGATTACTTTGACTCGTAACTAAATGATAAAGGACAAATTTGATCCTTTTCTCAATCTTTGACCATAAAATTTAGTTAATCAATCTCTTTTAATAGATTATTGCATTCTAGCGACGCAAGTGAACAACTACTTCTTATGATATCTCATTTTAGATTTTTCAACAAGACTCTCGTAACATAACAGAGCCAATATATAAAAAAGTAGGCAAAAGTTTGTTTATTTACTTTTTTTTGGATAAGTAGTTTTACTAATGATTTTGAACTTAGCAAATCTATCTGTGTGAATTATTTATTTATTTATTTTTAATCTTTAATATTTTTTGTATTATGTTTAGCAATATTTTTCATGATTGAGTTTTCTGGTTGAGAATAGAATTCTTTTTTTCCCCTCAAATTGCTTGACGAATTTCGCATTGATAGAGCTCAAATTTGCTATTCAATGATGAAGTATTGCATTTGAACTACTTGAAAATGGTAAAAAAAAATTAATTTATTTTGTTGCACAGGCAATTAGATTTAGTATGCTAAAATTAACTGCTGCAATTATTAAATAAGATAATTTCATTATTGATATTTGGAGATCGGGCTAAATCTTTCAAGCAGGGTTTTCATTTACAATTGCAATAAAAAAAATCTTTTTCAAAGTAGCATAAAATATTTGTGCCTTTATATGAGTTTCTCCAAAAAAAAAAAATTTAAGTGAAACTCGAATAGATAGAGATTTGATCACCTAATTTAAGATTTCATTATGATTTTGAATAACAAATAATTTCCTTATTTAGTTGTTTAAATTTTTTTTAATCAAACCCACTATTCTATCTAAAAATTATCTCATAATTTTTTTTCAAGAATTCACTATTTTCCATTTGATTAATGAGCTCAACTTTTTTTGAAAAAAATATTTTCTTTTTGACTTTTACTTTGTTCATGTACTAATGCTTAGTGACAGATTCAGAATTGTAATGGTGTGGGTGCTCTGATCTACCATAACAATATCATATCCATATATAATCTCATAAGGTCGGAAGATAAAATATACGTAGACTATTAAAGTGTTGCATCACTCTAATAACATATAGTTATTGCAATCACAAAGCACTCAGTTCAAAACTATTTTAAATTTAAGTTTGAAAAATTTTCAAATTATAATTAATATTTTCTTAAAAAAAACTATTAAAATTCACAATCTTACTCGGCAAGAACCAAATAATAGTAGCATTACTACATTATTGTAAAGTGGCATTCCTTTTTAAAACGGACTAAAATAAAAAAAAAGGTACCACAATGGAATTAAGTGAGTAATTTTTTGTCATGACCCACGATAGTTTAATATATATTTGCTTTTATTTTTATAAAATAGATTAACACTAACTAAAAAAAATAATTAAAGAAAAATCGTGTAGAAACAATATGAACTACTCCAAACAAGGAAAAAGATAAAAAGGGAAAGGTAGCTTGCATGGCTAACCAGAGCACACAACTCACAATTTGTTTTTATTTATTTCTTTCAATAATCTATATGTATATATAAAGCTCGAGTCGAAAGTAATGGATGCTTACCCACAGTGACCCACATGGGTCCACTCCGGCAATGATTAGGCCTCACTGGAAATCGTTACACAAACTAATCGACATATGATGTTAAAAAATCTAGAAAGAGTATTTGCAATTTTTTTTTTATGAAAAGCATGATGTGAAGTTTTATTATTTTACAATAACTCAGAGTTCCAATGAATTTTAGAAACAAGATTTTGTAACGAAAGAGAAAAAAATGGTTTAAAAAATAGAAGAGCTCATAGTAAATAGTAATAGTGAAAAAATTTAGATATATTTATGAATGAGAATTTTTAGATAGAATTATGAAATTGACATTTTTTAAAAATAAATAAATAATTATTTGTTATTCTAGTTAGAATTTAATTTAGTTAATTAAATCTCAATCTTTAGTTCTAAATAATGACATTTGACTATCATTCAAATAGGATCATGGGGAAATTGAGAGGATGAGTAATGAAGAAGGATGTCATCCGTTACAAAGATAATTTGACTAAATTACTTTCTTTTTGATCAAAAAAATAACTAACAAGTTCGTATTTAAAATCAATAAACTCGCTTTACTAGAAAAGTACACATAGTCAAGGGATGTTATAATGGAGTAACTTCCATTTTATCCACTAGCGGCCTGTTTTTTTATTCTACAGTCATTTATTTATTTATTTAAGAGATTCTCTAATAATTAATAATCTATTAATAATATCATTTCAAAATTAAATTTAGGTGTCTTCGTTATTGAAATGTCAACTTTTTTTTTCTTTTCAAATTTATATCACTAGACAGTGTCTTTTGATGTTTTTTTTTTATCAAAAGTAAAAACAAAAATAAAAATCTCAAACTATATTTGACCATCTAAATGCTTGTCATATGATTAATAAATAAAAATTAAATTATTAAATCAGTGTGACGAGGAAATTTAGGATAATTTTGGCATATATGAAAAAGAAATTATTTACTAAATCTTAAAACTATTATTGGAGAAAAAAATTTAAATTGATAAAATAAGAGTGGTCAAGTAATTTGGGGTAAAACAAACATAAACATGGATGTATAATTTCCTATTAACTAATCTTTGACTAGAAAGTTTGAAAAATAAATACTTTTAGCTTCTTTTTTTCCATTTAGGGGATCCCAATCAATTACTAATAAATTATGAAATGACATAAAATAGTCAATTTAGCTCAATATATTATTATATATATTTCGTAAACCATGTTATATAGGATCACTTGCTATTATTAAACTTAGAAATACTCTAACTAATTACTCTGGAGAATTCACTGGAGAGATGCAATTGAGGTGAACTGCTTAAACTCAATCGTTTCGATTTGTTCATCGATTTTGTTAGATTTCAACATGTAAAAGTTACATGAGACTTGTGATCATCTTTCATTTTATTAAGCTTTAACCTGATTTTTATTGTTAAATCATATGAACTTTCTTATAAAAATGAGAAAAAGGAAAACATTTTTTTATTATTATTAATTTTAAACAAGTGATTTTAGTGATGATTTTGATTCTTTTATTTTTGATTTTTCAGATTTATATAATATGTTCTAATAATTATATGAACATTTTTTTGCTTTGATTTTGAAGTGGTTGATTATAGCATTGGTAGAGCTCGATAGTTGTTATTCGTTGTTGGAGGACTGCATCTGAAATAGTTGAAAATGGTAAAGTTTTTGACTTTGAATTATTTCAACAATTATGTAAGGTATACTTTAATTTGATTTGTGTGTTTTTTATTTTTTAATCTCTAACGTGTGCTTTGATCTATATTCTTTTTTCATCTACCTTGTGGTTTACCATTAATATTTTTTATGTTGAGAAATTGTTATGAATCAAGCCAAATACAATTAACTATGAGTCGGTTGTTCGAATAAAAAATTATTGTACTGATATTCCGTTCTGCATGCATATCAATTCTTGATATAAATACACTTTGTTTGCTCCTTGACTTGTAAAGGGTACCACATTAAAGGTGAAATTAGAATTTTTAGATCGTGCATTACTTAAAAAAGAAAAAAAATAAATTTAATATTAATTAGTGTGCAAAAAATTATTTGGTTCAACTATTAAACAAGATTCATCCTTTGTATATAATCATTTGTTTTTATTAATTTTCCCTTGTCTTCTTCATTAATATATATCGGGTCAAATCTTCCAACCATGGGTTATTCATTTATAATTGTAGTAGAAACCTTTTTATAATTAAATAGCGTGAAGTATTTGTGCCTTTATATGCCTTCTCCAAAATAAGATTTTCGATGAAACTCAAATAGCCTTAATAATTGTTTTTCCATTTTCAGAGTAAGTACACCAAGGTGCTTAATGATGTTGATACTCTAACTAATGAAGAGATCAGTATCGAAGAGAAGTGTGCTCATCTATCTTTAGGCGGTGAAAATATGACAAGTGAAGCAAGCCATTTCAGTAATCCTCCTCAAAATAATGTTTTGACTCATGTTGGAAATGAACCTAATAATCTGAATGCTAGAAATAGTGACAGAAGTCGTCTCCTTATTCAAAATAATTATCTTTTGGCTCGTGTTTGGAAAGATTTTACAAATGGATGTACGAGTGATTATCCTTTTCTTGTGCAAAAATCTTCAAATACCGGAGAAGATAGAATAAATGCTATACCTGTAGGACATGGAATTGAAAAGGTCATTTCGATAGTGGACAACTCTGCAAAGGGAAAAAACTCCATCAATCCTATAGACAACACAATCAACAATAAGGATATTGATTTTGCCTCTAGGATTCCAAATCCTGATAAGGGATGTGATGAGTGATTTCTGCATTGGCAAACCGCATATAGTACTAGAAGTGTAATTCTACCTAAAAGGTTGAATGATTACCTATGAGAAGAAGAAAGCCATGCGAGCAATGGAATTGTGTAAAAGTTTGAGAACATGGGCAGGAAGGGATAAGGAAGTTAAATAATTATGATTTTGAATATTCTCGTCAAGTTTTTGACTTCTAGTTCAGTTTTCAATTATATTTTCCTGNTTTTCAATTGTATTTTCCTATATTGTTATTCCCTATAATTGTCTTTATCGTGTCCTATTTTATTTAGTAAAACATATTACCAATATATATTTGTGTTTGTATGGTGAAACTGTGAGTTGTTTCATTTACCCATTTTGTCTTCCCCATTACTATTATGTTCTATCAAAGTCATTACAAGACCTTACAAAGATATGGTTGTTATTGTTCATTCTCTTTATTTCTTATCATAATTAAGTCTCTTCAAATTCTAGAAGCACAAAAAACAAGTTTTTACTTGTGCAAAATTAGTATTGTTTTTCCATTGAGTAACTTTTCATTAATCCTTGTCTAAGAATATCGCTTGGAGGGAATTGATTCGACTAGTAGTGATTTTTATAGTTACGAAATCATGGTGTTGTTTTTTTTTTTAAAGTAAAGTTGTTTATATTTCAAAGTGTTGCATTTTCCCCATTTTTTGATTTCAGATTTGAGTGTTTTGAACCTTGTTTTACTCTTGTAATAGGGTTTTTGGTTCATTAGTTTCATCTTTTTATTTGTTTAGCAAAGAAATGCACATCTAAGTCACTATCATTTCTCTGCTCAGTGAGAGGTTCATATTTGGACTTTTGAGCATTTATAAAAGAATACTTGATGCTTTGAAACATATTACATTAGTTGAATACATGAAAATAAGATTTAAATATAATGTCATCAAACGTGTATAACAGTTAGTCACATGAAATACACGATTTCACAACAAACAAGATTGTTATAGATATGATTTGACTAAATTATTAGCACTTTTAAAAAAAAGAAAAGAAAAAACAAGTTTGCAATTGATATCAATAAACTCGTTTTACTAGAAAAGCACACACATTCTAAGCGTGTTATAGAGGAGTAACTTCTATTGGTAGTGTGTTTGGAAATTCCATTTCATTATTATTTCTCAAGAACAAAGGTCTATATACTTTTAAATATTTTGAATTACCAATTATTGTAACTTATAGTTATTTTTTTCGTAATTTAAAAATATATAAATTTAATTTCAAAAAAATTGAAGAGAAAAACATATTTGTTTAAAATAATGAACGAAAATCAATGAGTGACATCCTCTACCCAACCTATTGTTGTAGGAGTGCCAAACAAAATCTGTTGGTAAAAAAAATTTAAATTATGAAATTGTGAGTGATCAAGCAATTTTAAAATAAAATAAGCATATATTTTTATTTATAAAAAAGTACTAGATCTTGAAAAAATTAATGAAGAATCAAATGTATGAATAATTTTATTTTTACTAATCTTTGACTATGATATTTAATAATCAAAGGACAAGTTCTCATATGTGTCATATATTTGCTGATTTGGTGTGACTACATGGTAGACATACTTTATTTTATAAAAATGTGTTATATTATTAGAACCTTAAGCCTTTATTTTAAATTTCATTTGTTTATTTATGAGATTCTCTAATAATTAATAATTTATTAATAATATCATTTTAAGTCAATTTTAGGTGTCTCTTGAATCTCAAATTATATTTGACCAAATAAATACTTTTCACACTATTAATAAAAAAAAACTGAATTCTCAAAACAAGTGTGTACAAGCAATTTTGGATAAAATAGATATATATATGGAAAGAAAATATTTACTAAATCTTAAAACAATTAGTGAAGAAAGTTTAAATTCTCAAATTAAATGTGATAAAGTAATTTAGGACAAAAAAGGTATATATATGGACACTTTTATATTTACTAACTTTACCATAAAAGTTAATTAATTAATCAATGCTTTTTTACCGTTTATTTCATTTTAGGGGTCAGTCAATAACTACAAATTATGACATTTCATTAAGGATTCTTTAATACAGTTCTCGTGACATAGCATAGTCAATTCAACAAGACAGAACATATTATTTTCTGTAATCCGCATTGTATAGGATCACTCATCACACTAATATATAAACTCATAAGCTTTCTCTTCCTCTCACTTGTCAAATTTCAGTGTATGAGAATCTAGCAAAACACTGAATTATTTTTGGTGCTATATTTGGTGTTATTTTCTATAATTGAGTTTTCAGGTTGAAAGTGACATTTCTTTTTTTAATTATTTTTTATCAGATTTTCGTAATTTGTTCTAATTATTTTATTTTCATTTTTTTGCTTTGATTTTTGAATTGACAGATTTTAAATTCATAGAACTCAATACTTGCTATTCGTTATTGGAGCACTACATCTGAAACACTTGAAAATGGTAAAATTTTCAATTTGAATTGTTTCAACTTTTTTTTTTTTGCACCAATGATTTTTTTTATGTTGTAAGGCTATGGAAAATTAACAACAAATCTTTTTTGCTTTAATTTACGTTTCTTTTTTCAATCTCTAATGTATTCTTTAATTTATTTGTGTGCTTCTTTCTTTTTCTGTAACATGTGTTTTGATATGTGTTCTGTTTTCATCAACCTCGTGGTATAAGATTAATGTTTTTATGTTGCGAAATTGTTATGGTTCAAGTCATATACAATAAATTGAGAGCTAGTTGTTCGAACCAAAAAATTTTTTACTAATATTTCGTTCTGCATAATAATTCTTGATATGGATATACTTTGGCTCCTCCTTAACTTATTGAGGGTACCTTAATCGTAGGCAAATCTAGAAATTCTAGAATGTGCACTATTTAAAAAGAAAAATCGTTATTAAATATTAAATTTAGTGTGCTAAAAATTAATTAGTTCAATTATTATAAAGAAGATAGCTTCATCCTTTGTATCTAGTCATATGTGTTTTTTTATTTCCCCTTGTCTTCTTCATCAATAAAGATCGAGTCAACTCTTCCAAGCTAGGGTTTTTCATGTACATTTGCAGTAGAATTTTTTTTTCTCTAAAATAACATTAAATATTTGTGCCTTTATATTTCTTCTATGTAAAAAGATTTTTGATGAAATTTAATTAACCTTAATTCTTTTTTATTCTTTGACACATTTTTTTATGATCTTTTCAGTCTTTACAGATAAAGTTTTCAAAATCTTCAGACACAAATGCTACATCTCTAGGACATGAAATTGGAAATGTCATTTCTGTGGGGGACAATTCTGCAAAGGGAGAAATCTCCATCAATCCTACAGACAACACAATTAATAATGTGAATGGCGATAAGGATTCAGGTGTTGCCTCTAGGATCACAAAGCCTGATGTCATGGGTGATTTCTGCATTGGCAAGCCGCGTAGGGGTACTAGAAGTGTAATTCCACCTAAAAGGTTGGATGATTACTTTTGGGAAGGAAGAAAGTCACGCGAGCAAATCTAGATTTAGTAATGGAATTGGTATAGTAGTGTGAGAACGTGGGAGGAAGCAATCAAGAAGTTAATAATGATTTTGAATATTCTCGTCTACTTTCAGACATTCATCTAAGTTTTCAAGTGTATTTTCTTGTATTGTTGTTCCCAACAATTTCCTTTGTTGTGTCCTATTGTATTTAGTAAACTATGCTTTATTAATGTAATATATATTTGTGTTTACATTGAGGAATTGCGAGTTGTTGTAGTAACCCATTCTGCCGCCCCTGTTACTATTGTATTCTAACAAAATTATATTTCTTTGTCTTGTATCGAAGACCTTACAAAGTTGCGGTTATTATCACTCATTTTCTCACATTTTCTCTTATCACATATAAGCCTCTTCAAATTCAAAAATTACAAAAAACAAGTCTTAATTTATGCAGAATTAGTGTTGTTTTTTGATTGAGTAACTTTTTGTAAATCCTTTTCTTAGAATATCACTTGGAGGGAATAGTATCTACTAGTAATGATGTTTATAGTTACGAATTCATGGTGATTTTTTTTATAAAATTGTTTGTACTTTAAAGTGTTGCATTTCTCTCATTTTGTGATTTCAGATTTGAGTTGGTTTAAACCTTGTTTTACTTTATTGATTGAATTTTTGGTTCATTAGTTTCATCTTACTACTTGTTTAGCAGAAAAATGTACATCTAAGTAAATATTATGTCTCTGCTCATCGAGAGGTTAAGATTTGTGTTTTTCATGACATGCACAAATAAAGAGTGGTTATAAAAGTATTGATTCTTTAAAGTATAATACTTGAGGTGCAGAAGTGAAAATAAGATTTAAGTGTAATGTTATCATACGTGATTTACAGTTGGTCACATAAAAGATTAAAGAGCTTATAACAAACAAGACTGTCACAAAGAGAGTTTGACTAAATTACATTTCTTTTTTAAAATAAAAAATAAACAAGTTTTATGTTATTGTTTTGGTGTAATTATGGTGTTGTTTTAGTGTAAATCTAGTGCGCAGTTAATTTGGTGAAATTCTCATGTTGTTTTGATGCACAAAAAACACCATTAAAACGTAAACGAATATTTGAGAGAATATCAATGGAGGACCATTAGTGTTCTATGTTAAAAGACAATAATTACTTTGACTCGTAACTAAAAGATAAAGGACAAATTTGATCCTTTTCTCAATCTTTGACCATAAAATTTAATTAATCACTATCTTTTAATAGATTATTTCATTCTAGCGACGCAAGTGAATAACTACTACTTATGACATCTCATTTTTGATATTTTAACAAGACTCTCGTAACATAACAGAGCCAATATATAAAAAAGTAGGCAAAAGTTTGTTTATTTACTTTTTTTTGGATAAGTAGTTTTACTAATGATTTTGAACTTAGCAAATCTACCTGTGTGAATTATTTATTTATTTATTTTTAATCTTTGATATTTATGTATTATGTTTAGCAATATTTTTCATGATTGAGTTTTCTGGTTGAGAGTGAAATTTTTTTTTTCCCCTCAAATTACTTGACGAATTTCGCATTGATAGAGATCAAATTTGCTATTCAATGATTAAATATTGCATTTGAACTACTTGAAAATGGTAAAAAAAAATTAATTTATTTTGTTGCACAGGCAATTAGATTTAGTATGCTAAAATTAATTGCTTCAATTATTAAATAAGATAATTTCATCATTTATATTTGGAGATCGGACTAAATCTTTCAAGCAGGATTTTCATTTACAATTGTAATAAAAAAAACCTTTTTCAAAGTAGCATAAAATATTTGTGCCTTTATATGCGTTTCTCCAAAAAAAAAATTTAAGTGAAACTCGAATAGATTGAGATTTGATTACCTAATTCAAGATTTCATTATGATTTGAATAACAAATAATTTCCTTATTTAGTTGTTTAAATTTTTTTTAATCAAACCCACTATTCTATCTAAAAATTATCTCATAATTTTTTTTCAAGAATTCACTATTTTCCATTTGATTAATGAGCTCAACTTTTTTTGAAAAAAATATTTTCTTTTTGACTTTTACTTTGTTCATGTACTAATGCTTAGTGACGGATTCAGAATTGTAATGGCGTGGGTGCTCTGATCTACCATAACAATAACATATCCATATATAATCTTATAAGGTCGGAAGATAAAATATACGCAGACTATTAAAGTGTTGCATCACTCTAATAACATATAGTTATTGCAATCACAAAGTACTAAGTTCAAAACTATTTTAAATTTAAGTTTGGAAATTTTTCAAATTATAATTAATCTTTTCTTAAAAAAAACTATTTAAATTCACAATCTTACTCGGCATGAACCAAATAATAGTAGCATTACTACATTATTGTAAAGTGACATTCCTTTTTAAAACGGACTAAAATAAAAAAAAAGTGCCACAATGGAATTAAGTGAGTAATTTTTTGTCATGACCCACGATAGTTTAATATATATTTGCTTTTTTTATAAAATAGATTAACACTAATTTAAAAAAAACAACTAAAGAAAAATCGTGTAGAAACAATATGAACTACTCCAAACAAGGAAAAAGATAAAAAGGGAAAGGTAGCTTGCTTGGCTAACCAGAGCACACAACTCACAATTTGTTTTTATTTATTTCTTTCAATAATCTATATGTATATATAAAGCTCGAGTCGAAAGTAATGGATGCTTGAGCACCCATAGTGACACACATGGGTCCACTCCGGTAAAGATTAGGCCTCACTGGTAATCGTTACACAAACTAATCGACATATGATGTTAAAAAATCTAGAAAGAGTATTTGCAAATTTTTATTTTTTTTATAAAAAGCATGATGTGAAATTTTATTATTTTACAATAACTCAGAGTTCCAATGAATTTTAGAAACAAGATTTTGTAACGAAAGAGAAAAAAAATGGTTTAAAAAATAGAAGAGCTCATAGTAAATAGTAATAGTGAAAAAATTTAGATATATTTATGAATGAGAATTTTTAGCTAGAATTATGAAATTGACATTTTTTAAAAATAAATAAATAATTATTTGTTATTCTAGTTAGAATTTAATTTAGTTAATTAAATCTCAATCTTTAGTTCTTAATTATGACATTTGGCTATCATTCAAATAGGTTCATGGGGAAATTGAGAGGATGAGTAATGAAGAGGGATCTCATCCGTTACAAAAATAATTTGACTAAATTATTTTCTTTTTTAACAAAAAAACTACTAACAAGTTTGTATTTAAAATCAATAAACTCGCTTTACTAGAAAAGTAAGCATAGTCAAGGGATGTTATAAAGGTGTAACTTCCACTTTATCCACTAGCGGCCTGTTTTTTTATTCTACAGTCATTTATTTATTTATTTATGAGATTCTCTAATAATTAATAATCTATTAATACTATCATTTCAAAATTAAATTTAAATGTCTTTGTTGTTGAAATGTCAACTTTTTTTTCTTTTCAAATTTATATCACTAGACAGTGTCTTTTGATGTTTTTTTTTTTATCAAAAGTAAAAGCAAAAATAAAAATCTCAAACTATATTTGACCATCTAAATGCTTGTCATATGATTAATAAATAAAAATTAAATTCTCAAATCAGTGTGATGAGGAAATTTAAGATAATTTTGGCATATATGAAAAAGAAATTATTTACTAAATCTTAAAACTATTATTGGAGAAAAAAATTCAAATTGACAAAATAAGAGTGGTCAAGTAATTTAGGGTAAACAAATTGACAAAATAAAAGTGGTCAAGTAATTTAGGGTAAAACAAACATAAACATGGATGTATAATTTCCTATTAACTAATCTTTGACTAGAAAGTTTGAAAAATAAATACTTTTAGCTTCTTTTTTTCCATTTAGGGGATCCCAATCAATTACTAATAAATTATAAAATGACATAACATAGTCAATTTAGCTCAATATATTATTATATATATTTCGTAAACCATGTTATATAGGATCACTTGCTATTATTAAACTTAGAAATACTCTAACTAATTACTCTGGAGAATTCACTGGAGAGATGCAATTGAGGTGAACTGCTTAAACTCAATTGTTTCGATTTGTTCATCGATTTTGTTTGATTTCATCATGTAAAAGTTACATGAGACTTGTGATCATCTTCCATTTTATTAAGCTTTAACCTGATTTTTATTGTTAAATCATATGAACTTTCTTATAAAAATGAGAAAAAGGAAAACATTTTTTTATTATTATTAATTTTAAACAAGTGATTTTAGTGATGATTTTGATTCTTTTATTTTTGTTTTTCAAATTTATATAATATGTTCTAATTATTATATGAACATTTTTTTGCTTTGATTTTGAAGTGGTTGATTCTAGCATTGGTAGAGCTCGATAGTTGTTATTCGTTGTTGGAGGACTGCATCTAAATAGTTGAAAATGGTAAAGTTTTCGACTTTGAATTATTTCAACAATTATGTAAGGTATACTTTAATTTGATTTGTGTGCTTTTTATTTTTTAATCTCTAACGTGTGCTTTGATCTATAGTCTTTTTTCATCTACCTTGTGGTTTACCATTAATATTTTTTATGTTGAGAAATTGTTATGAATCAAGCCAAATACAATTAACTATGAGTCGGTTGTTCGAATAAAAAATTATTGTACTGATATTCCGTTCTGCATGCATATCAATTCTTGATATAAATACACTTTGTTTGCTCCTTGACTTGTAAAGGGTACCACAT
>NC_028640.1:3975023-4049632 GCF_001406875.1 Solanum pennellii
AAAAAAATAAATTTAATATTAATTAGTGTGCAAAAAATTATTTGGTTCAACTATTAAACAAGATTCATCCTTTGTATATAATCATTTGTTTTTATTAATTTTCCCTTGTCTTCTTCATTAATATATATCGGGTCAAATCTTCCAACCATGGGTTATTCATTTATAATTGTAGTAGAAACCTTTTTATAATTAAATAGCGTGAAGTATTTGTGCCTTTATATGCCTTCTCCAAAATAAGATTTTCGATGAAACTCAAATAGCCTTAATAATTGTTTTTCCATTTTCAGAGTAAGTACACTAAGGTGCTTAATGATGTTGATACTCTAACTAATGAAGAGATGAGTATCGAAGAGAAGTGTGCTCATCTATCTTTAGGCGGTGAAAATATGACAAGTGAAGCAAGCCATTTCAGTAATCCTCCTCAAAATAATGTTTTGACTCATGCTGGAAATGAACCTAATGATCTGAATGATAGAAATAGTGACAGAAGTCGTCTCCTTATTCAAAATAATTATCTTTTGGCTCGTGTTTGGAAAGATTTTACAAATGGATGTACGAGTGATTATCCTTTTCTTGTGCAAAAATCTTCAAATACCGGAGAAGATAGAATAAATGCTATACCTGTAGGACATGGAATTGAAAAGGTCATTTCGATAGTGGACAACTCTGCAAAGGGAAAAAACTCCATCAATCCCATAGACAACACAATCAACAATAAGGATATTGATTTTGCCTCTAGGATTCCAAATCCTGATAAGGGATGTGATGAGTGATTTCTGCATTGGCAAACCGCATATAGTACTAGAAGTGTAATTCTACCTAAAAGGTTGAATGATTACCTTTGAGAAGAAGAAAGTCATGCGAGCAATGGAATTGTGTAGAAGTTTGAGAACATGGGCAGGAAGGGATAAGGAAGTTAAATAATTATGATTTTGAATATTCTCGTCAAGTTTTAGACTTCTAGTTCAGTTTTCAATTGTATTTTCCTATATTGTTATTCCCTATAATTGTCTTTATCGTGTCCTATTTTATTTAGTAAAACATATTACCAATATATATTTGTGTTTGTATGGTGAAACTGTGAGTTGTTTCATTTACCCATTTTGTCTTCCCCATTACTATTATGTTCTATCAAAGTCATTACAAGACCTTACAAAGATATGGTTGTTATTATTCATTCTCTTTATTTCTTATCATAATTAAGTCTCTTCAAATTCTAGAAGCACAAAAAACAAGTCTTTACTTGTGCAAAATTAGTGTTGTTTTTCCATTGAGTAACTTTTCGTTAATCCTTGTCTAAGAAGTGATTTTCGTTAATCCTTGTCTAAGAATATCGTTTGAATTTCAAAGTGTTCCATATTCCTCATTTTTTGATTTCAGATTTGAGTGTTTTGAACCTTGTTTTACTCTTGTAATAGGGTTTTTGGTTCATTAGTTTCATCCTTTTACTTGTTTAGCAAAGAAATGCACATCTAAGTCACTATCATGTCTCTGCTCAGTGAGAGGTTCATATTTGGTCTTTTGAGCACTTATAAAAGAATACTTGGTGCTTCGAAACATATTTACATAGTTGCAGAAATGACATTAAGATTTAAATATAATGTCATCAAACGTGTATAACAGTTAGTCACCTGAAAGACAAGATCTCACAACAAACAAGACTGCCATAGATATGATTTGACTAAATTATTAGCTCTTTTAAAAAAAAAGAAAATAAAAAACAAGTTTGCAATTGATATCAATGAACTCGTTTTACTAGAAAAGCACACACATTCTAAGCGTGTTATAAATGAGTAACTTCTACTATAGTGTGTTTGGAAATTTCACTTTACTATTATTTCTCGAGAACAAAGGTCGATGTATTTTTATATATTTTGAATTATCAATTATTGTGACTTATAATAATTCTTACGTAATTTATAAATATATAATCATTTCAAAAAAATTGAAGAAAAAAACGTATTTGTTTAAACTAATGAACGGAAATCAATGAGTGGCATCCTCTACCCAACCTATGGTTGTAGGAGTGCCAAACAAAATCTGTTGGTAAAAAAAAATTAAATTATGAAATTATGCGTGATCAAGCAATTATAAAATAAAATAAGCATTTTTTTTATTATAAAAAAGTACAAGATCTTGAAAAAGTTAATGAAGAATCAAATGTATATGAATAATTTTATTTTTACTAATCTTTGACTATGATATTTAACAATCAAAGGACAAGTTCTCATATGTGTCCTACTTTATTTTATTAAAATGTTATATTATTAGAACCTTAAGCCTTTATTTTATATTTCATTTGTTTATTTAAGAGATTCTCTAATAATTAATAATTTATTAATAATATCATTTTGAAATCAGTTTTAGGTGTCTCTGATGTTGAATCTCAAATTATATCTGACCAAATAAATTATATTTGACCAAATAAATACTTTTCACACTATTACTAAATAAAACTGAATTCTCAAAATAAGTGTGAACAAGCAATTTTGGATAAAATGGACATATATATGGAAAAATAATATTTACTAAATCTTAAAACAATTAGTGAAGAAAGTTTAAATTCTCAAAATAAATGTGATCAAGTAATTTAGGACAAAACAAGTATATATATATACACTTTTATATTTACTAAATTTACCATAAAAGTTAATTAATTAATCAATGTTTTTTTACTGTTTATTTCATTCTAGGGGCCAGTCAATAACTACCAATTATGACATTTCATTAAAGATTCTTTAATACAGTTCTCGTGACATAGCATAGTCAATTCAACAAGACAGAACATATTATTTTCTGTAATCCGCGTTGTATAGGATCACTCATCACACTAATATATAAAATCATAAGCTTTCTCTTCCTGTCACTTGTCAAATTTCAGTGTATGAGAATCTAGCAAAACACTGAATTATTTTTGGTGCTATATTTGGCGTTATTTTCTATAAGTGAGTTTTTAGGTTGAAAGTGAGATTTCTTTTTTTAATTATTTTTTATCAGATTTTCGTAATTTATGTTCTAATTATTTTATTTTCATTTTTTGCTTTAATTTTTGAATTGACAGATTTTACCATTCATAGATATCAATACTTGCTATTCGTTGTTGGAGCACTATATCTGAAATACATGAAAATGGTAAAATTTTCAATTTGAATTGTTTCAACAACTTTTTTTTGCACCAATAAATTTTTTTAATGTTGTAAGGCTATGGAAATTAACAACAAATCTTTTTTGCTTTAATTTACATTTCCTTTTTCAATCTCTAATGTATGCTTTAATTTATTTGTGTGCTTCTTTCTTTTTCTGTAACGTGTGCTTTGATATGTGTTCTTTTTTCATCAACCTCGTGGTATAAGATTAATGTTTTTATGTTGAGAAATTGTTATGGTTCAAGTCATATACAATATATTGAGAGCTAGTTGTTCGAACCAAAAAAAATTTTACTAATATTTCGTTCTGCATAATAATTCATGATATGGATATACTTTGGCTCCTCCTTAACTAATTAAGGGTACCTTAATAAAAGGCAAACCTAGAAATTCTAAAATGTGCACTACTTAAAAAAGAAAAATAGTTATTAAATATTAAATTTAGTGTGCTAAGATTAATTGGTTCAATTATTATAAAGAAGATACCTTCATCCTTTGTATCTAGTCATATGTGTTTTTTGATTTCCCCTTGTCTTCTTCATCAATAAAGATCGAGCCAACTCTCCCAAGCTAGTGTTTTTCATGTACATTTGCACTAGAATTTTTTTTCTTCAAAATAACATTAAATATTTGTGCCTTTATATGTCTTCTATGTAAAATGATTTTTGATGATAATTAACCTTAATTCTTTTTTATTTTTTGGCACATTTTTTTATGATCTTTTCTGTCTCTACAGATAAAGTTTTCAAAATCATCAGACACAAATGCTACATCACTAGGACATGAAATTGGAAATGTCATTTTTGTGGGGGACAATTCTGCAAATGGAGAAATCTCCATCAATCCTACAGACAACACAATCAATAATGTGAATGGCGATAAGGATTCAGGTGTTTCCTCTAGGATCACAAAACCTGATGTCATGGGTGATTTCTGCATTGGCAAGCCGAGTAGGGGTACTAGAAGTGTAATTCCACATAAAAGGTTGGATGATTACTTTTGGGAAGGAAGAAAGTCACGCGAGCAAAGCTAGATTTAGTAATGGAATTGGTATAGTAGTGTGAGAACGTGGGAGGAAGCAATCAAAAAGTTAATTATGATTTTGAATATTCTCATCTCCTTTCAGACATACATCTAAGTTTTCAAGTGTATTTTCTTGTATTGTTGTTCCCAGCAATTTCCTTTGTTGTGTCCTATTGTATTCAGTAAACTATGCTTTATTAAGATAATATATATTTGTGTTTATATTGAGAAATTGCGAGTTGTTGTAGTAACCGATTCTTCCGCCCCTGTTACTATTGTATTCTAACAAAATTATATTTCTTTGTCTTGTATCGAAGACCTTACAAAGTTGNATTTTCTCTTATCACATATAAGCCTCTTCAAATTCAAAAATTACAAAAAACAAGTCTTAATTTATGCAGAATTAGTGTTGTTTTTTGATTGAGTAACTTTTTGTAAATCCTTTTCTTAGAATATCACTTGGAGGGAATAGTATCTACTAGTAATGATGTTTATAGTTACGAATTCATGGTGATTTTTAATAAAATTGTTTGTACTTCAAAGTGTTGCATTTCGCTCATTTTGTGATTTCAGATTTGAGTTGGTTTAAACCTTGTTTTACTTTATTGATTGAATTTTTGGTTCATTAGTTTCATCTTGTTACTTGTTTAGCAGAAAAATGTACATCTAAGTAATATTAAGTCTCTGCTCATCGAGAGGTTAAGATTTGTTTTTTTCATGACATGCACAAATAAAGAGTAGTTATAAAAGTATTGATTCTTTAAAGTATATTTACTTGAGGTGTACAAGTGAAAATAAGATTTAAGTATAATGTTATCATACGTGATTAACAGTTGGTCACATAAAAGATTAAAGAGCTTATAACAAACAAGACTGTCATAAAGAGAGTTTGACTAAATTACATTTCTTTTTTAAAATAAAAATAAACAAGTTTTATGCTATTGTTTTGGTGTAACTATAGTGTTGTTTTAGTGTAAATCTAGTGCGCAGTCAATTTGGTGAAATTCTCATGTTGTTTTGATGCACAAAAAACACCATTAAAACGTAAACGAATATTTGAGAGAATATCAATGGAAGACCATTAGTGTTCTATGTTAAAAGACAATAATTACTTTGACTCGTAACTAAAAGATAAAGGACAAATTTGATCCTTTTCTCAATCTTTGACCATAAAATTTAATTAATCAGTATCTTTTAATAGATTATTTCATTCTAGCGACGCAAGTGAATAACTACTACATATGACATCTCATTTTAGATTCTTTAACAAGACTCTCGTAACATAACATAGCCAATATATAAAAAAGTTGGCAAAAGTTTGTTTATTTACTTTTTTTTTTGGATAAGTAGTTTTACTAATGATTTTGAACTTAGCAAATCTACCTGTGTGAATTATTTATTAATTTATTTATTTTTAATCTTTCATATTTTTGTATTATGTTTAGCAATATTTTTCATGATTGAGTTTTCTGGTTGACAGTGAAATTCTTTTTTCCCCTAAAATTACTTGACGAACTTTCACATTGATAGAGCTCAAATTTGCTATTTAATGATGAAGTATTGCATCTAAACTACTTGAAAATGGTAAAAAAAAAAATTAATTTATTTTGTTGCACAGGCAATTAGATTTAGTATGCTAAAATTAATTGCTTCAATTATTTAATAAGATAATTTCATCATTTATATCTGGAGATCGGACTAAATCTTTCAAGCAGGGTTTTCATTTACAATTGTGATAAAAAAAACCTTTTTCAAAGTAGCATAAAATATTTGTGCCTTTATATGCGTTTCTCCAAAAAAAAATTAAATGAAACTCGAATAGCTTGAGATTTAATTACCTTATTTAAGATTTAATTATGATTTGAATAACAAATAATTTCCTTATTTAGTTGTTTAAATTTTTTTTTATCAAACCCACTATTCTATCTAAATATTATTTCATAAATTTTTTTCAAGAATTCACTATTTTCCATTTGATTAATGTGCTCAACTTTTTTTGAAAAAAATATTTTCTTTTTGACTTTTACTTTGTTCATGTAGTAATGCTTAATGACAGATTCAGAATTGTAATGGCGTAGGTGCTCTGATCTATCATAACAATAACATATCCATATATAATCTCATAAGGTCGGAAGATAAAATATACGCAGACTATTAAAGTGTTGCATCACTCTAATAACATATAGTTATTGCAATCACAAAGCACAAGTTCAAAACTATTTTAAATTTAAGTTAGGAAATTTTTCAAATTATAATTAATAATTTTTATAAAAAAAACTATTAAAATTCACAATCTTACTCGGCATGAACCAAATAATAGTAGCATTACTACATTATTGTAAAGTGGCATTCTTTTTTAAAACGGACTAAAATAAAAAAAAGGTGCCACAATGGAATTAAGTGAGCAATTTTTTGTCATGACCCACGATAGTTTAATATATATTTGCTTTTATTTTTATAAAATAGATTAACACTAATTAAAAAAAAAACAATTAAAGAAAAAATTGTGTAGAAACAATATGAACTACTCCAAACAAGGAAAAAGATAAAAAGAGAAAGGTAGCTTGCTTGGCTAACCAGAGCACACAACTCACAATTTATTTTTATTTATTTCTTTCAATAATCTATATGTATATATAAAGCTCGAGTCGAAAGTAATGGATGCTTGAGCACCCACAGTGACACACATGGGTCCACTCCGGTAATGATTAGGCCTCACTGATAATCGTTACACAAACTAATCGACATATGATGTTAAAAAATCTAGAAAGAGTATTTGCAAATTTTTATTTTTTTTATAAAAAGCATGATGTGAAATTTTATTATTTTACAATAACTCAGAGTTCCAATGAATTTTAGAAACAAAATTTTGTAACAAAAGAGAAAAAAATGGTTTCAAAAATAGAATAGCTCATAGTAAATAGTAATAGTGAAAAAATTTAGATATATTTATGAATGAGAATTTTTAGCTAGAATTATGAAATTGACATTTTTTAAAAATAAATAAATAATTATTTGTTATTCTAGTTAGAATTTAATTTAGTTAATTAAATCTCAATCTTTAGTTCTTAATTATGACATTTGGCTATCATTCAAATAGGTTCATGGGGAAATTGAGAGGATGAGTAATGAAGAAGGATCTCATCCGTTACAAAGATAATTTGACTAAATTACTTTTCTTTTTGACCAAAAAAAACAACTAACAAGTTCGTATTTAAAATCAATAAACTCGCTTTATTAGAAAAGTACACATAGTCAAGAGATGTTATAATGGAGTAACTTCCACTTTATCCACTAGCGGTCTGTTTTTTTATTCTACAGTCATTTATTTATTTATTTATGAGATTCTCTAGTAATTAATAATATATTAACAATATCATTTCAAAATTAAATTTAGGTGTCTTCGTTGTTGAAATGTCAACTTTTTATTTTTTTTTACAAATTTATATCACTAGACAGTGTCTTTTGATGTTTTTTTATCAAAAGTAAAAACAAAAATAAAAATCTCCAACTATATTTGACCATCTAAATGCTTGTCATATGATTAATAAATAAAAATTAAATTCTCAAATCAGTGTGATGAGGAAATTTAGGATAATTTTGGCATATATGAAAAAGAAATTATTTACTAAATCTTAAAACTATTATTGGAGAAAAAAATTTAAATTGACAAAATAAGAATGGTCAAGTAATTTAGGGTAAAACAAACCTAAACATGGATATATAATTTCCTATTAACTAATCTTAGACTAGAAAGTTTGAAAAATAAATACTTTTACCTTCTTTTTTTCCATTTAAGGGATCCCAATCAATTACTAATAAATTATGAAATGACATAACATAGTCAATTTAGCTCAATATATTATTATATATATTTCGTAAACCATGTTATATAGGATCACTTGTTATTATTAAACTTAGAAATACTCTCTAACTAATTACTCTAGAGAATTCACTGGAGAGATGCAATTGAGGTGAACTGCTTAAACTCAATCGTTTCGATTTGTTCATCGATTTTGATAGATTTCATCATGTAAAAGTTACTTGAGACTTGTGATCATCTTCAATTTTATTAAGCTGTAACCTGATTTTTATTGTTAAATCATATGAACTTTCTTATAAAAATGAGAAAAAGGAAAACATCTTCTTTATTATTATTCATTTTATACATGATTTTAGTGATGATTTTGATTTTTTTATTTTTGTTTTTCAGATTTATATAATATGTTCTAATTATTATATGAACATTTTTTTGCTTTGATTTTGAAGTGGGAGATTCTAGCATTGGTAGAGCTCGATAGTTGTTATTCGTTGTTGGAGGACTGCATCTGAAATAGTTGAAAATGGTAAAGTTTTCGACTTTGAATTATTTCAACAATTATGTAAATTTTATTTGAACAACAGTATTTTAAAATTTTGTAAGAATACTCGTGCTTTGATCTATGTTATTTTTTTCAATCTTGAATGCGCACTTTGATCTTTTTCTTTGTGTAAAAGATTAACTTTCCTCTCCCGTTCTTTTTGATAAATAAAGAAAGCAAATCATCACATGAAATTTGGTATGCAAGAACATGTCGTTGTTGCATAGAAAGGTATAATTTATATGCAACGACATCTCTTTGCATGTCGAATTTCATGTGATGATTTTCTTTCTTCAGACACTAAGAAAGGGCAAAAAAATTATTGATGACGAACTTAACTTGGAAGAATTGATCAAAACCGTAATTAACAAAGATGATAAGAGAAAATTAATAAATGAAGATAAAAATTTTCATTGTCAGATTCATCATTAAAAAGTAAACAGATATCCTAATGAAATAATTTTTTTTTAATTTTATTCATTGATTGTCGTAGTTTGACTCAGTTGCTAATACATATGCGAAAAATCTTAGTCTCATAAGAGAAGGTTGAAAGTACAGAGCTTTTGTATTAAATGCTACTAACTTGTCTATAAAACATATGTTAAGGTAGTAATTAATGATGGAGAAATCTTATTTTTGCTTTTATAGTTCTTCCAATATTCATATATTTTTATGTTGATATAAGCATCTTTAAGAATTACAGTCATTTATGAGAGAAAAATAAGATTCTCAGAAAGTGTTCCTTATTATATGCATCTAATTTATTGCGCTGCCGTTATTGTATGTAGAAGAAGTATATAGTAGATGTTCTCTCTCAACTATGATTGGTGAAGAATTTAATTTACCATAGCAATCGTTTATTTGTGTTTCAAATCAGAACTATCATATGTGTAATTTTCTTACATGAATTATCACCAACTATTATTGAAACACACATCAATTATTTCTATTCCTTTTTACTGCCCGAATGACGGTGATATTTCAGGTATGAAAATTAATAATTAATATTAATAGTTGATGATTATTTAGGTAGAAAACTCATAAACATAGTTGATATATAAAACTCAAAAAAAAAAAAGATATTTTAGGTTTATTTTTCACTATTGACTCTGAATCATTTATGCCTTTATATGCCTTCTACCAGAAAAGATTTTGGTGAAACTCGAATAGCCTTAATAATCATTTTTCCACTCTTCAACAATTGTTTTATGATCTTTCCAGTCTTTCGAGAACAATGGCCCTGAGATGCTGAATGATGTTGATGTTCTATCTGAAACACGCGCGAACATATCCAACACCAATAGCATAAATGCTACATCTCTCGAACGTGGAAAAGGAAAAGTCATTTCTATTGGGGACAACTCTGGAAAGGGAAAAAACCTCGTGAATCATGATAAGTTTATCGGTGTTGACTCGAAGAAGAAAGTACAAAACACTTTCCCTTCCAATGTAAGAAGTTTATTGTCAAGTGGTTTACTTGATGGAGTGCCCGTAAAGTATATCTCAATGTCCTCGGATGTAAGTTTTGATTCATGAATTCTTCTTTGAGGTTTCGATATTTTTTATTCTAAATATGTTTTTTTTTTTTTATTTATGGTGCAGAAATCTCTTATAGGAGTTATTAAAGGGAATGGTTACCTATGTAGCTGCGATAACTGCAAGTCATCGGAGGTATACAAGTTTTTACTATTTTATTTTCGCGAATTTTCTTCATATCTAATGGGGCATTTTATGTCTTATGTAGAAGAAGATTCTTCTAAGTGCTATGGAATTCGAGAGGCATGCTGGTTGCAAGAGCAACCATGCTAACAATCATATTTTTTTTGATAGCGGAATCACAATTCTTGCTGTTGTTCAAAAGTTGAAGAAGACTCCCACGGAAATGATCTTTGAAGTAATTCAATGGTGAATACTTTTTCTTTTCCATGAATGCACCCTTATAGTTAATGATATTTTGTTATTTATTTGTATCCTAAAACAAAACTCATTTGTTGTCTTTGCATTCAGAGTACTTGAAAAGTGTTATAGAATATCATGTTGCAAAAAATGAAGCAGCAAAACAAGTTTGATCTGTTGATGGATCTTGTGCAAGAAAGGGGCAGCTCAACGATTAGTCAGTGAACTAAAGTTAAATTTTAATAAGAGGCCTTAAAACTCTGTGTTTTTATTTTGCAACTACAAACCTGTTTTTTTTTCATAGACAACTCTAGCAGATCGTGTTGTGTTTTTGTTAGATTTTCATGTTTGTGACCGCTAAACATGCTATTTGAAATTCTCTCTCTTTTCATTTTTTATAAAATTATCTTCATATTTTAGGTTTTGAACATTACTCTTTCTCAAGTTCCTAATTTTTGGCTACAAATGAGTGACTAGGGAAGATAGTTGTTGATAGTATGGTTATAGCTCTATAAGCTATACATTATGGCTTACAACATCATTAGATCTAATGATGGAAATCTAATTGACGTGTTAGTTGATTTTTGTGTTGGTGGAAAGTGAAAATATAGTTATGGAGTGGAGGAAGATATTTTATTTAATAGTTGAAATGTACCAAATCGAGTAAAATTTGATCTGCATATTCAATTCAATTTCGTGATTTTTAACTTTGTTGATAGGGTCAAAATGACAAAGAAAAATAGAATAGTAGGTAGAAAGTATCTCATAAAATAGGTTGAAGTGTACGTAAGTTGATTTAGATATCATTATTATAACTTTGCAATCTCAGTTAAGAATTTGAGGATAGCTTGAGAATTAAGGGATAAGGACACTATCAACCGAGTACGATTTTGCAATAAAATATATTTAAGCATTCAAATTATAATATAATCAATTAAATACCTAAATAAATGATAAAATACTCTTTAACTAATAGATACTTCAAGTCTTGCAAAAAATTATTGAGCATATTTTCAAATGTCAACTACATAGCTAAATTAACACTTAAAATACATCACATCTAAGTTACACATATTAATCTAATAAGTATTAAACCCTCAAAGCTTGTACCAATTAAGACACAATCATAAGTCCATAACCTTTTTTTAATCTCCTCTTAATTAAACAGATTCATCTCCAATCACTAATTGATTTGAAGATTTAATCTCTGCTAATTCTTTATCATTATTTGATTCAACATTTTCTTTGGTGCTCACTATTTTTGTTGAATTTTTGTCCTTGCTAGTACCCCATATTACTAGATATAATCCAACAACAATTACAGCAGCTCCCACAACCCTACATTAATTAAAATCAGATAAAAAAATTAGAATTGAAATAATGTAAAAAAAAAATTAATATTGGTATATATATAATTTAAATTAATAAAAATAAAAAGGGGAATAAGAATTTAAATTACCTTCCCATATTGAGCTGCTCAGATAAAATAAATGAACCCAAAATTGCAACAATAACCATATTTAGAGGATTAAAAGCTGTTACAAAAACTGGTCCTTTCTCATTCATAATTAATCCAGAAACATAATAACCAATCCCTGAATTAACAATTCCCTGCATCAATAATATCGTACAAATTTAAGTTATACATATCGTTATAATAAAAAAAAAATACATTATCAAATCATTCAAAAAAGTTCTACATATATAAGATTTTTTAGACTTACTCTATGAAATTAATTAACATTTTTTACGTTAACGATATATATATATATATATATATATATAAAAAAAAACTTAAAACTTAGCAAATATAATTTTAAAAAAGAGAAATAATTAATATTTTTTTAGACTTACACAGTAAAGTGATGCATAAAATAAACTGGAGCCCCATTTAATAGACCAAATTCCAAAATTGCCCCTTTGAACCAAAAGTGTTAGTGCAGTGCCTTGTAGAGCCCCAGACATACATATTAAAGAAGTAAGTGACATTCCTGCTTGATATTTCTTCAATGTAATTGCCTGTTAAAACAAAATAAAAAATATTATTATACTGAAAAGAAATTTTTTTTAAAAAAAATCGAATTATCTAATATGCAAGGGATCTACGGAAGAGTCGGAACATAAGAATCTATATTATATCTTGTATTTTTGCGAGAGACTGTCTTTAGAGTTCGAACTCGTAACCTCTTGATCACATATAAGTAACTCTACGAGTAAACTTTATCCCTATTAGGGTTTGTTTGGTTTGAAGATGAGATTAGTTATTCTGATATTATTTCTCAGTGAATAAAACAACACACTATATAATTTCTATGAATAAGTTATTTTTTACGAAAATACCCTTCATAACTATAAAGTTATAAATAGAAATATAAAAAAACAAGTTATATCTGCTTTGCACGAGATTAGGTCAGAATCAAACCACAAAGGTCTATTATACTGTACTTAACCCTATGCATTTTCTCCAAGAATCGATTTTCACAAGTCGAACATGTAACCTCTTTAATCACGTGACAGTAACTTTCCGAGAACATTACCTGAAGATTATAAAAGCAAGCCCAACAGAAACAACCAGCAGCAATGAAGATTGCACCTTTAACAGGATTGAGTTCATTGGGAGAAACAACATTTTTAGTAGTAGGAACATTGCTATGATGTTTGGTCCATGGCAATCCAATTATTGGGCCTCCAACAAGACTCATAATTGTTGCACCTCCAAGTGTTATTATTGTCCCAATTATTTTTGCTTGGCTACTTACTTTCCATACATTCACATTTTCAAGCCTACAATTAAAATTTTCGAGAATTAACTCATATTCACTGATAATATAACATTTAATATTAACACCGATAGTACACATGAGTTTGTGTATTCTCATTGTTCTAGTTTAGTTTGTGTATTCCCATTGTTCTACTTTATATATCATATTTGACTGAGCATAAAATTTAAAGATTAACTTAGATAGATCTTAATTAGATATGATATTTTTGAATTTTTTTATATAAATTTGTAGCTACGTCACAAACGACATAATAATTGAAAAAATACTTTTGTACTATCATTTTAATAAAAAAAATTATCCCATAACATTGGAAATGACCTGATCCACTAATCTACAATTACATAAATACTTATCTTTCTTCTTCTTTTTTCATTTGATAGGGACAAAGTACTTTTTTATTTTATTTTTTTATCTCCCACGTGACATACTAATTAATTTGAAAATATAGCATATTAATTAATTACCTTAGTATCCAGGCTAATAAAAAAGTGATGGCTGGAAGAACATTACACATTGCAGTTGCAAAAGTAGCAGTGGTATATTTCATTCCTGCATAATATAAATTTTGGTCTATAACAGGTCTGCAAAAAAAAATTAAAAACATTAGATCAAAATATTAAATTAAATCAAGAAAAACCAATTATGTATATCGATAGTGTATTATCAGGAATATTTACTCCAATAAGCCCAGCAACATAATCTTCCAGAAGATGGATAGTGTCATTTTGGGCCTTATTTTCCTGTATATATGTGTAAGAAAAACAAGAAATAAGATTAATTTATTTTTAACCAAATACTCCATGTAAATAAACTATTAATATAAGTGGTGAAGTTAGAAAAAACGTTACAGTTATTCAAGATTTAATATATACATATCAAAAGTAATATTTGACATATATATATATGTGTGCGCGCCTCTTTACAAGTATGTAGCCCCTTACTCAAAACGTACATGCATATCTAATACTAAATATGACGCTGTATATTTTCGTATATTAGTATATATGTATATATATGTGGTGAATAAAATTAAATTTACATTTTAAAATGCGATCTTTCAACTCAAAACAAAAATTAATAAAGGACTTTCAAAATTTAATATATATGGGGAAAAAAAAGGTATACATATACACAAATGATCATTTTCCAACTAATAATGTTATTCAACCAATCACATGAGTTCTAAGTATACATCATAATTTTTCAATAAAGAGTGTTCAGTACGGCCAGGATACAGAGTTATGCCTCCTCCACTACCCAAAACGATATAGTATTTAAATTCTGAATATGTTACTGCTTCGTGTTAAAGTTTGTTTGGGGGGGGGGGGACTAAATTAAAGATTATTACCTTTCAAGAAGAGCAGCAAAAGGAGCAAATACAACAGCAGCAAAGAGATTTCTATAGACAGAAAAAGTATAATGGCTCATCCCATTATTTAATGCAGTTTTAGCTATTATGGCTGACCCTCCAAATCCAAATTGCAAGAAAATTACAGCCAAATATGGTTTTGATCTCTTTAATAACTTCATTAGACATTCCTTTGTATTTGATGACATTATTTTTCTAATTAATTTTTTAAAAAAAAAAAACTATATGATTGATTGATGAAGAAATGCTTATATTGTTAATAAATTGCTTTGTGTAATTTATAACAAACTTCTCACTTGAGAAGTATATTTATAGGGTACAAGAAATATTAAAGTGATTTAAGGACACGTCTATATGTCATCCAATTTAGGTGTACTTGGTAGGTAGGAAAATATTTTCCAAAAAAAAATAATCACGGGTTTTATTTATTTTCTGGTGTTTGATACGTAACTGAAGAAATATTATGGATATATAATCACAGGGCGGATCTAGAATGGCACGATGATGCTCACATGAACCTCATTGACAAAAAATTATATTATATGTATAATATAATTGTTTTTAAAAAAATTATATATACATTTAAATGTCCTAAACATAAGACTAGCAGGTTGTTCAGTAGTTTAGGAGGTCTGAAATTTATCGTAATGTTCCAAGTTTAGATTTTAGGCTCTATTTTTTGAATCTTCTTAATGGAAAATCTTGAATCTGGGAGACCATCATTGATCAAAGGGTTATTTCTTTTTATTTTTTTAGAAAATATATTTTCTAAAAATTTTAAGTATGAAAAAAAATTGGAAATGTTTTTTTTTTTTCATACTAGACATACCCTTTAATTACCTATGGATTCCACTATCTTATTTTATTACGTATAATGGGAGTGTTCATTTAAACACTTCTCAAAACAAACTTTTCACTATTAAAAGGAGTTTTATGAAAAGGCTTTCTAACAAATTTCTATATATTTCTCTTAAGACAACTTTTTATATCTATGAATTCAAGAACAAGAAGTTGTTGCGTTTTATTTAAATTAAATGTGAAGGTGTTCGATTGAAATATGAAATTTAAGAAATTAAAGAAATCTTTCAACATGTTGGTTAATATATATATAAAGTATCGACATTATGTTTTGGATTATTTTTTTTTAAGTAACATGAACTTTTTTTTCAAGTAGGTCACAGCAAGTTATGTCATTAATTACGAATAAGAATAGAATAGCCAAGATTATTACATGATTTTCGGAAAAAAAAAGTTAATTAATTAATTTTAAAAAGTGTATCACAAAAATTTACAATTTAGAATGTTAAGATTCTTGCTTTTACAGGATCAATTGGCACTTTTCACTTGTGCATGCAAATGTGACATTAAATTAGAAAACAAAAACTTTTTTTATGTTACTAAAAAAACAATGGGAAAAAAAACAAGTGGTAATTTCAACATAAAATAAATATAATAATAAATAAAAATACTTTTATTAATTACATTGCACTAAGCTAAATATGTTCAATTAAGTGGACACTAAGATGGGATTAAGTTCTTTAGAATATTAGAAATAGCAAATTAGAATAATGCTTTATGGGGTTTATCATATGCATCATCAATAAAAAGATGGATACTACTTTTGGTCACTCTCAATTATGATTTTGAACCTTTTAAGGTATAACTTAACATAAATAACCTTCTATTAATTAATTAAAATTTAATTAAAATATGTGTATGATTCCATAAATTAAAAAATATATTATATTTATGCTCATTTTAGAAGTACATTAGTCCTCCTTTATAATTTATGTGGAATTTGGAAACCTCTTAACCTCAAGAGTTAAATGAGCTTTTCTTATTATGAGTAAATTTTAGGTTTAGCAAACATAAAAATAATATTTATATGCTATAATTATATCTTGTATAATTACGCTTTATAGCAAATTTTATATTTATAATGGCTATTAATCTGTATATTTTGATAGATCATATACATAAAAATCTGTATTTATATATTTTGATATACTTATACATAAAAATCTATATATATATATATATGTGTGTGTGTGTGTGTAACTGTATTTTTGAGTATATTCTTTTTGTTGTGATTTTCAGTTGTCGTATATGTATATGCGTATTAGATGTATTTCAATATAAATCTGCATATGTATATGTAACTATATTTTTTGTATACAGATAGATTTGTACACAAATCTCTCTCGCTTTATACAAACACAAATTATACATTGTATTTTGTATAGTTTGTGTTTGTATAAAACGAGAAAAAGAGAAAGACAACTTGGCGGGAGAAGATTTGTATTATTGTATAATTATAAATGTATAGGACGAAGATATATGTATTTGCACTTGTATGTACAAGTTTCTCTCGCTTTTTACAAAACAGAAACGCAATTTATACATTTGTGTTTGTACAAATGAGAGATGCGAGGAAGAATGGTGAGCGAGATCTGAGAGAGTGGCAAGTGAGTTCGCGAGAGAGAGAGGCGAGTGCCAAACTGCTTACTACGGATTAGAATTAAATGAAACTGTGATTATAGCATTTAACTTAAATTAATAATTTGTTAATTTATATAATCGATATTTTCGTTGTATCTTACAAATATTTTGTCTATATTGTTAGAATTTTACAGTAGTTTTTACATAATTTATAAATTTTATTTCAGTAAATTAAGAATTTCATGTATACTTATTGGAGATATAAAAAGATTGTGTCATCATCAAGTTGATTCTTTTGTCGTAGTTGTATTTTTCAAATGAGAAAAATGAATTACTACTTGGCAATTTTGAAGTATTTATTGAAGAGGACTTTTGGTATTTTCTAGAGGGAATTTCAATTTTTGACTCAATGTACATATATATATAAAGAAATTGAGTAAAATTAAGTTTCTTTAATTTGATAAAATAATATAGTAACTTTATTGTTGTTGCAAGTGAAATATTGCTATTATAGTGAACAAAGTTTAAGTCATTTTCAAATAACAAAAAATATGTTTGTAACTTTACTATTATAGTAAAACAAAGTTATGTCATTTTACGTAAAATTAATTAGTTAAGGAGTTATTAAGCGAATATAAATAATTGATTTCAAACTTGATAAATCAAATAAATTATGATTTAAAATTTAAAATTTGATTTACTTTTTTTTTTTGTAATTTATATATTAAAAAAAGCTGACAACGTAAACCATGATGACAAAGAAAAGGGGAAGAATAATGGATTGTCTTATATTAGTTTGTTAGGAACCACGATTTGGAGATAATTAGGTAAGTGCTTTTACATAGGATGTACAATTTTTGATATTATCTTGTTATGATGAGATAAAAGAGGAAAATTTACTATAATTCGGATTTGTGATAAGATAAATAATTTTTTAAGGGAAAAAAGTTTGATAAATATTTTAATTTTGGTCGAAATTGTTATTACGATATGTTACTATTTATAATGATACAATAGCAATGATGTTCACGTGGGTACATATATACCTTTAAAATACACTATTAAATAGTGCAGGTGTAAAAGGTTCTTTTCAAAGTTTTACAAATAATTTCGATTAAAGTTAGGATATATTTCAGACTTTTTCCTTTTTTTATAATTTTAATGAGAGATTTCGAGTTATTTGAATATAAAAAATAATGAGTATTTTCTTTTTTAATGAATTTTACGTGGTATGAACTTGAATTAATCGAATCTCAATACGCATTTAAACACTAAATACAATAGTGAAGATAGATCTAATAGTGACAACGAGTTCATCTGAATCGAATACATTCACATAAAGCATAAATTTATGCTTAAAATGCACTAAATTAAATTATAATAAATAATAAATATGATGAACCCATTATTTTAGAAATATAAATAGATCAATTCTTAAAACTTGAAGAATTGAACTCATAAAATTTAAATACTTGATCCGACTCTAACTAATAGTGTGAAAATCAGAAAAACAATCTTCATAATTAAAAATGTAACACATTCAGAATTTTAAAATAAATATATATCGAACACACCGAATGCGAAACTAAATAATAAAACAATGTATATTTTAATATATTCATCAATAGATAGACATCATCCAACAAGTACACAAATTAATGTAACATTTTGAGCATATAAAGCTGTGGGCAAACAAAATAAATAATTTTGAGTCATCATATCATCTGGAGTTCCTAGTCAGATCCCTTTCACTTAGGCACTCACCGCAATCTGAGATCGGTAGCGAAGTCAAAAATTTTATTTAGAGTTTCAAAACATATTAAATAACGAATAAATTTCAAAGACATACCTTATCTAAGGTTTTATTACCTTCTCGAAATTTTTTTTGTAATTTTATACATTTTTTAGTTTACATAACACGTTCTGTGACTTCATGCAGTTGAGATGCATGAGAAATATTTGAATGTCACATAAAACAAAAAGTATACTACATTACATAAAAATGGGATCAAGGGGATAATAGGACGACTTTAGTTTAGTTAAAATGTGTCGTTGAAATTCCGATTATGATCTAGAAGGTATTTGTATCCTTATCCCTTAAAAAAAGTTAACCTTGTAATGTAATTATTTTTTGAAACCAAACCCCATTCCGTCCTGTAGCTCCGTCATGACGGAAATATTTTTAGAGGTAAAAATATAATCGTACATAATTTTATACTAAATCAACAAATGCATAACGTGTATTTATGCACAGAATTATTTTTTTTCTTTTGATCATTATTAGTTTATATATTCTTAGCTCGTTAAATGCTTAATCATAATAAGTTAATATAATTTGTTATAAATATCTAATCGATGCGAATAAGTTTTTATTCTTTATTGGGGCTATCGATCATGCGATGCTGCTTGGGAAAAAAGAAATGCATGTGTAAAAATAGTACTTTCTCAAAAATAATATGCATATGTATAATAAGCAATATTAACATGAGTTGATAGGATAATCGAAATTTCTTCGTATTTTTAATTTGAGATTTGAAATTTAAACCATGAAAATAGAAAAAGTTAAGTTATGTTGGAAGCACTGCCCTCAAAATGAGCCTAACAACATATGATTCAAATTTAATCAGGCTCCAATATAAATATCAAGTACTAAATTAAAAAAAACAAATTAAAAAATGTAATAAACTAATACTACCTTAAATCCAACATCTTAAAAGTTAAAACTATCACAATCATAGAATATTCAAAGTTCAAATTTTTACAAGATAAATAAAATATAACAATAGATTGATAAATTGTTTATTCAAAATTTTAATTATATATTCAAATTAATTTAAGATATAAAGTTGATTGGTTCGAAATTACTAACTAATCATATGCAATGTTTATAAAAATAAATAATCGATTAGATTCGTTATTTACTTTTCTTAATTAGTATATATAGTTATATATTAGTTATACAATTTAGAACATCTATTTGGAATAATTCCTTCTATTTAAAACGATATACAAATATAATAGATTACAATAACTCTCTAAATTATAAGTTTACTTTTATATATAGTTCAAGAAATGTAATGTGGGCCAGAATATCTTATCAAGGATTATAATATAGTCGTAAGTATCTTTTTCATTTTTGATCTCTCGAGCTCTTAATATAAAATTGATGAAAGCGTTTTACCTTTTGAAATGAAGTTTTCGTAAGATAAATTCAAATTAGTCATGCCTTATACGGATGTCAAAAAAAAGCACTTTCCAATATTGAATCCAACAAAAAAGAATAGAAAACATAGGGCTAAAAATTAAAGATGAATACTATATTATTATTATTATTATTATTATTATTATTATTATTATTATTATTATTATTTAATGTAAATGGTATACACCTCATCCTTTGATGACATTTTATTTTTTTTATTCTTCATAAGTGACGCTGCAAATATAGATGCAATTCTATTTGTTCCCCCCATAGGTTTTACATGTATGGTGTGACTAAGTTATTGCCTTCTTAACTTAAAAAGTTGTATGCAATAATGGTATAAATATATTACACGATTGATGCAAATTAATGTCGATAACTGAATTGGTATGACATATGATATTGTATAAGAGAGTTTAGAAATCGATTTCTTACGTCAAAACTAGTAATTGCAAAATTTTCAAAAAGTTACCCTAATAATTCAAGAGGATATATACTTTAAGGAAAAATTACATAAATGACAAACATTTATAGTATATTACGTACTATCGCTACAGTTTCAGATAATTATGATTCGCGGTTACTGTTTCTTAAAATTTGTTATTCGGTTCCTAATTGATAAATTCATAAGTTGTATAATTCGGCCCCTAATTGTCTAAATCAAGATTTTGTATATCTTACCCTAACTATTTGTAAACGATTTGTTGACACATTTTATTTTGTATAAGTTATGAAAAAATCATAATAAATTACCTTGTTTGTATATTGACAAAAAAATATATACAAATCGAGTTCTGAAAAATTTCTATGGCAAGTGAAATATACAAATAGGAGTTTTTGAAAAACTTGTAATGTATAAATACAGAATTTATATAGACTTACCTTATTTGTATATTGACAAAAGAAATATACAAACAGAAATCAATATCTAACAAAGTTATAGCTATTAAACGTAATTAAGCAAATTGTATCTATCAAACGAAATTATCTCGAACATTCCTCACCTAACTAAAGTTTAATAAATTAATAATTCTTTTAAAAAAGACAAAACAAATAAAATAACATGTTTCGGATAAGTTTCATATTCCTCTAACTCTTTAGCTTTGTTGAACACTTGTATGATATTCGTGACCTATTATATGATCGCACAATGTAAATATATCATTATATTGTGGGAGATATCATATAGAATATTAAATCAAATTATGAATATCATAAATTATAAGTCTATTTTATTGTATTGTTATTCATATTTCAAAAATCAGTAAAAAGGAAATTAACAGAAGTAAAGGGTACGGGAAATATTATTCTAAAAGTATTTGTGTATAATCTAAATGAATGTTACGTGACGTAAAAATAGAGTATGGGGTGGTGGGGATGGGGGCTACAAGAATGGAATAAAGACGTATTTTGGAAACCCCACAATCGAACACACTTAAGTTATCACATTTTTTCCACCATGTTGTAATTGGAAAAAATTACTTAATTTTCAAAGGCGAAGATAGGTGGGAGTTCATGAATTTGAATGAAATTATTAACTTTTTCGTAAATGTTATATTTATATTAAAAAAATTAAATAAATATATGTATATTAACATGTGAACCCTAAACAAAAATTGAGTTAAAAACCCCAAACTGCTAATCTTGATTCCGCATCAGCTAATTTCTATTTTCAAAGTACCCTTTTACACTACTACTGTTGCGCATCATATGCTTCAACTGACAAAAAGGAAAAGAGAATAAAATCATCATCTTTTATTCGTAATGACAAACATTAGATTATACAAGCTTCGGAGATACTAACACTTTGTTTGGATCATTGTTATCAATTGTTTCATAATGTATTATATTATATTGTACTCTATTGTACTGTATTGTATAGTAGATACAATGTTTGGCTAAATTGTATTGTTTATTGTTGTTTAGTAACATTTTAATTGTTTGATTTGATTGTATCGTACTGTATTGTAATTTATAAATTTACTTAAATATTCTTAATTATTCTAGGGTAGCAGATTTGACAAGGTTTAAATAATTAAGGTAAAGGGTAAAATAGTATTTTGAAATATTGTGTAAAAATATAATTGAAAAAAAGAAATTAAGTAATAATAGGAACACACCAAATTGGTTGTTCCATAAAATAGGGATTTCCATTATTACGAAACCACAAAATTTAACAATACAGTACAATACACTTTAAGTAACAATCAAAACAAATATTATAGGTATAGTAACGATACAATAAAATACAATGGATAACAATGATCCAAACATAGTGTAACAAGCAATTGAAAAAAGATGTACAAATTAAAGAACAAGTATAGCATTCATTCTTTTCTTTTTTTCTTTAAAATTGGTCAATGATAAACTGGAGTGAAACACAACATACCCCGTGTGATTCCATAAGTGAAGTCTGAAGTAAAACATAACAACGACAAAAACATATCCCGTATGATTTCACAAATTAGGGGTCTAGTGAGGGTAGGTTGTATGCAAACTTTCCGAAACCACCAATCATGAACTTCATTCTCTTGGAAGAATAAAAAAGGAAGGAACAGAGACTTGTTTCTGACATTTTATTTGTACAATTCTAAGTTAAAAAAAGGAGGACAAATAATATTTTTCCCTGTTCCCCAAAGAATGAAAACTTCCACCCTTAAAATACTGTGTGTGGAGTTGAAAGATTTATTTCAGCATCAATCTAGGTACTTTGTGCAAAGAAATACACCAGAGGCTCAGCTTCAGACTGGAGAACTAATTGGATCCTGTTGCAAGGCTTTCTGGACAAGCTCGGTCTGTTCTTTCACGTGAACTTGGTAGAAACCAGTAGCTGTGGCTGCAGAAGGAGCACGGCCTACATATTTTATGTCGTCTACGTTACCTCTGTTTAGTGCTTTCATCGCAGTAGAAAGACGTGGTGCAATGTAATGGTATGCACCCATGTTCATTGGCTCTTCTTGGCACCAAACAATCTCTGCATCTGGTAACATGACAATTAAATGATGTCAAATACACCAAGTATTACAGATTACATTACACTAGCAATCTGAACAATTTAAGACTATTTCAGAGAACATACTTGGGTAGCGCTTCAATTCACGTTGAACAAGGTCATATGGGAAAGGACAAAGTTGTTCCACCCGACAGATTGCAACGTCTTTCCCTTCAACTTTCTTTCTCTCCTCATCAAGCTCATAGTAGACCTGGGAGAAGTTATGAAAGTATACTTCAATGCTAGCAACTTGTGAGCACAAATGAACAATGAACAAACAAAAACACATCAGTCCCTACTCCTTTCAGGGACATCCATTAAAAGTCTTTTATTTATAAAAAATGAGTGAAACAAGTCAACAACTAAATTTTTTTATCCATCTAACTTCTGTCATGTAATCTTCTATACATGCTAAACAAATCAACTATATGTGTCTGACATGAACATCGACAAACTTAAAGAGGAAATACAAGTATACGACAAACTAATTACCCACCTTTCCGGAGCAAAGGACCAGGCGTCGGATATCCTCTTCAAGATCTGAGTGGTCATTCTGATCTTTTATTAAGCGCTTAAACCTGGTACCTTGTTTGTCAAAACCAGGGTGGCCTTGGACATCATCAAACTCAGATAGGTTTGACTTGCAGTCCTTGTGACGAAGCAAGTTCTTTGGGGACATTACAATGAGAGGTTTACGGAAGTCTCTATGAATCTGAGAAGGTGACAATAATTCATGAGAAAAACAAATGTGTATGAGCTCAAAAAAATTAAAAAAACTTGCAATCGACATACCTGACGCCGGAGAACATGGAAATAATTTGCAGGAGTTGTCACATTCACCACCTGCAAGTTACATTCCTGAATCTGTTTCCTTAATGTAGGTTCCATGTCCGGAATGACATAGGGGTTATCATCACTCATCTGCAATGAAAAATCATTGCGTAACATTAAGCAATGGACAGAAGTAACAATATATTTTAGAACTATCAAAGAAACACATGCTCATTAATGATGATCTTTCCTGCTTTTGGAGAAGAAGATATATAGAACCCAAACATCATTTTCCAACATGTGGCTAATTGAAATTGTATCATAGGGTTAAATAACATAGTAACATGTAGCTAATCACTAGCAAAAGACAGATAAAGATCTCGTAACCAAACAGTGTAAGATGCAACAATTCCATTAAGAAGGTTAGACCGAAACAGAATGCTCTTCAAAACTGTCTAGGATTAAAGGATACAAAATGCATCAAATTTTGTGTAGTATATGTACTTGGACCTTATTACTATCTAGTATGCATCACGGAATGATTGCTTTCATTATATTCACATGCCCTAGACCTGTTGCATTTTGATCTTTTTTCTTTCTCAGAGAATGTTAGCATGTCAAATCATATACATTTCATGTGACTGGGCTAATGCTCCTTAACCAAATAGGAAGGAGGAAGTCTTTAAATAAGAAGTGATTCCCTTAATGGAAATGGTAATTAGCTATAGTACCTGGAGGAAACGTTCCAAACGTGCACTGGAATGCTCAGGGCCCTGGCCATCATAACCATGCGGTAGAAGCACAACTAACCCACTCTGGCGCAACCACTTGGCCTCTCCACTGCTCAAGAACTGGTCAAATATTACTTGAGCCCCGTTGGCGAAATCACCAAATTGGGCTTCCCAAAGAACCAAAGAATTTGGATTTTCCATGGAATAACCCAGTTCAAATCCAAGAACTCCAAACTCTGAAAGAGAACTGCACAGAAGTACAAGGTCAATACATAAGAGTCATATTACAGCCCTTATATCAGGCAATTTGAGACAACCATAAAATGTATAAAAAACAACAACTACGCCTCAGTCCTAAACAAATTGGGGTCGGCATTCAAAATGTATAATTGAATGATTTAAGAATAATCTAAATATCCTAACATGTCAGTCCTTATTTATTTTTGGTGGTTGTACAAGAAAAAAAGCTTACGGAATTTCCAGTATAAACAGAATTCTGCTAATGAGAAACTTTGTAGGATTTGTTTAGTTTTTCGGTCAATTCTATTTTTAGTTCTGTTAGTCTACTGATCACTATGTTCTTAGATCTCTGCATTCCCTTGTTCTACTTTTGAATGTTATATGCTTACATGCTTCATTTTCAAAATATCGATTGAAATTACTTTATAATTTATGTGCTGGCCTTTTTTAGATACCAATGTATATTATATACACATACGTTCAACTCAGATCTTGCCAAAAGCCAAGAAAGGTATAATTGAACTACTAATATGCTAGACCCCAAAGATTCAGTGCTCTATCGGTTATATCCTATTAAGGTCTTGTGCTGAAATGACTGCAGATATCTTTTTTTTGGAGAAGGTAATGAATGCAACTATCTTAAGGAAGATCAATCTTAAATACATCCTTAAATTATTGACACTAATGGCTGCAATAATGGAATAAATTCATAGGCACTTCGCATTAGTTAGTAGTTACTCAAATCTTAGATAACAAATAGTTCAAGCGTGCAATATGAAGAAAATAAATGAATTGATTATTGAGAGTATGTCATTAAATGGACGACTGTTGGTTAACAGTACCGGATGATGTGAACCCATCAGCCAGGGATTATTATTTCAGTCCTAGGAGGAGTGACGACCATCTCAAGAACCAAATAGACTAAACTGATGGAAGTCCTATAAGTCACTACAACAATGGGAAGGGAAGCCTTTTCTATTAGAAAGAGGGAGCAAAAGCTGGGTTTGTTTCCTTCTCTCTGATTTTATGTGGTCTTTATAAATAAGACTGGTAGAGAAGTTGTCCCAAGGAAACCTCAAGAAAAAAGACCCTGGCTGAAAATATAATCAGTTAAAGGATTCTACAGAAGCTACTAATTGACTTTATCATGGGAAAACAATTAAAGGTGGAAATAAAGCATGCAAACATTGAGTGAGAAAGTTAAGTAATAAAATCAGTGGAAGGAATCCAGAAGACTGCTATGACATTGCTTTACTTTTCTATAAATGAATTTTCTACACTTCTCTGATAAATGAATTTTCTACTTTTCTATAAATGAATTTTCTACTTTTCTATAAATGAATTTTCTTAGCTTTAAGGCGCAACAGGTGTTGGTGCATTTTTGCACTTTTCACCTTCAATGCACTGGAGCTCAGAAGGTAAAGACATATATCGTTAGGTCATTTCCAAAAGGTTAAGTACTTCGCTACAAATGCGCTAGTTGGAACATTCTGAACACTTACAATTGTTCAGCATGTTCATCAAGTTCTTAGGCAGATAAAAAATTTGCAATGACATTTGGTGTCATCAAATTTACTCTAATGATACCGTCTCTATCATTGATGTCTTAAGACTCATTATAGGGATAGGTCGGTATTATTAGAGTTCCTTATGTAAATACGGATTTCAATACAACCTATGTACTGTTCTACAGAAATAGAAACAATTACCATTTTTTTAAAAAATTAAAAAAAAATTGTAATGACATCAAAGATCAGTTGCAGTATAGTCTCATAAGCATCCAAAAGCACTTCTCTTTTCGCAACAGACAAAGTGAGGCAATCTACCCGCCACAACTAGATACAATCACCAGGATCAAAAAGAAACTAAAATTCAACTTCATACACAAATATCCAGATGGAAATTGACATAAACGATGATAAAACACTGCAAGCACTGATATGAATCAAACAACCATCAGAATATACCTGTTACTCACGGTGAACATCTCTTCATTTTGGTTCATCATAACATGATCAAGAGGACAGTACTTTGCCCCTGTCTCCTGATCATGAATAACAGAATGTCTGTGACTGAAAGTACCTCTCTCAACATCCTGACCACTCAACCTAACATGATTTCCTTCCACAAGCAATGTTGCAAAAGCAAGAGCTTCTCCCACTGCCCAGTCAACGCCCTCCCCTGTCTCAATCATTTTCTTACGGTCATCAAAAATCCTTTTTACTGCTCTGTGAGGCTTAAAATCGTCTGGAAGGGAGGTAATTGCTTTCCCGACATCCTTCAAGATCTCAGGTTTGACACTGCAAACCAGTGTTTTTAATTTGAGTCTCATAATTCAAGGTTCAAATTACACTAGTTACAGAAAGATGAAAAGTAATAGCCATACCCAGTGTTTCGAACACGTGAAAGCTGTGCAGGTGACTTAAATCCAGACCAAAAGGCTGAAAGCCAATCTCTTTTTTGAGGGACATAGTCTTTACTAGCAACAAACTCCTCATTAAGGATTGTATTGATCTTGTTATGTATTTTTTCCACATCATCTTTTGTCACTTGACCATGTTGTAGGAGTTTGTTTTGATAGATCTCCAATGAAGAAGGATGATTTCTGATGACCTGTAACAACAATTGAGAACAAAATATTATGCTATGACTGCAGTCAAAAGGAACAGAAGAAGCCCAGTCGGATCGCAGAGAAGGTAAACATATTTATACTGTTCAATTGCATCAGTTATAACTTAAAACTGGAAGGTAAATGAGTAACTTCAGCCGAAAAATCGGAAAAGAATATAACTCTGCATAAAGCACAAGGAACGTCAAGATAAACTAACCTGATACATCTTGGGCTGGGTGAAGGATGGTTCATCAATCTCATTGTGACCAAATCGACGATAACAGACAATATCAACCACAACATCTGAGTGGAATGTCTGTCGCCATTCTGCAGCAAGTTCACAGGCATAAACAACGCCCTCGACATCATCGCCATTGACATGGAAAATTGGAGCACTCAAAGCCTTGGCAACATCAGTGCAGTATTGAGAAGATCTTCCAGCCTTTGGATCAGTCGTAAAGGCGACTTGATTATTCACTACAATGTGAATTGTTCCACCAGTTGTGTAATTTGGAAGAGCACTTAAATGCAATGTCTCATAAACAACACCTTGTCCAGCAAAGCTACCATCACCATGGAGCAAAATACCCATATTCTTTGTTCTATCCACATCATTAGAATAATATTGCTTTGCTCTAGTTTTTCCAATAACAACTGGGTCCACAGCTTCCAAGTGACTTGGATTTGCAACTAATGATAGATGAATTCTCTTACCACCCCTAGTAGGGCGATCATAAGAAGTTCCCAAGTGATACTTGACATCACCAGTTCCCACATAACCAGCTCCATCCGCAGGTTTTGTACCACCGGTGAACTCACTAAAAATTTGCCTTAGTGGCTTTCGAACAACATTACCTAAAACATTTAATCTACCTCTATGTGGCATCCCAATTACTATGCTCTCAACTCCCAGATCTGCTGACCTGTCGAACATCTCCTTCATGCCAGGAATCAAAGTCTCACAACCTTCAAGCCCAAATCTCTTGGCTGCCACCCACTTGGTGGCTAAGAAGTTCTCAAACTGAGTACTCCACATCAACCGGTCAAGAATAACTTCACGTCGTTCGCGGTTGTACTCCCTGGGTGTAGGAGTTTCAATTCGTTCTCTCAACCAATTACATTTATCACGATCAGAAATGTGCATGTACTCAAAACCAATGCTGCCACAATAAGCCTGCTCAAGCCTTGTCAAAATCGCCCTCAAGGTTTGCACGGGGCGATTCTCAGACAAGAAACCAGCCATCCTCCAAACACCAAGGAAGAACTCCCGGTCCAGATCAGCTTCAGTGAACCCATATGATACTGGATCCAAAACATCGGGGATATCCCTCTCCTCCAAATCCAATGGGTCTAATTTGGCTTTTAAATGACCATTAACCTGATAAGCTCTAACAAGCAACAGAAGATTCATGCTTTCTTGAATTGTTTGGCCAGAAATCCCAGGTGATGTGGCAGCTAGGCCAGTAAAATTCCTGAAAAAGTTGTCCCAAGATTCATCTACACTACTTGGATCTTGCTCCCAAGCACGCTGAAGCTCTTCAAGGTAGACACTGCTAGTGCCATCTAAGAAGCTATCAGTCAACTTAGAAAGTGGTACAGGCCTCGGGACTGGTGCAGCTTGAGCTTTTGGCCTGAAAACTGTGGTATGAAAATATCTACTCTGTGATGGAATAATGCGAGTTCTTGGCACATAAGAACCACCCTGAGACACAGCCCTTCTAATGGCAAGCTTTGCCACACTAGACCCAGCTCTAAACCATGCCATTTCTGTAAATCAAGCCCTCAAATCGAATTTAAAAGTCTTCAAAAGTATCGATAAACCCTCAACGAATAAAACTTCAACACACAATCATTATACCTTGAGAAATAACCTAGTAAGAATAACAGGAAATAAAATAATCAATAATTCAAATGGAACAGCAGCAAAGAGACAGATACTAATCAACATTCAAAATCAATTACTAGAATGTAAGTAGCCTCCACAGTCTAGTTTGCAGTATTAGGATAAATGGGCCTGCATAGCCCAAAATTGTTATTGAGGATTCATATGCCAACGGCAACTAGTCTGGTATTGAGGTGTGGCTGATTGATAAAATAGTTCAGCTTTGGACATTTAGCGAATAAAATAAGCCAGAATAGAGAAAAACGATAACCAAGGATTCATACATCCAATCCAACTAGTTTGGGATTGAGGTTTCCTTGGTTGAATAATTTGAATAGTTTAGCTTTAAGGATCAGCATGAAATGTGCCCAAATGAAGCACAATAATTATACAGGATTTAGCACCCAAGGGTTTGGCTTAGAGTTGGATTGATAACCATAAGATACTCAGGTTCAAATCTTTAGAAGAAGCAAAAACACTAGGTGATTTCTTCGCAAGTGTCTAAGCTGCCTTTATAGGTAGAGCAGGTAATAATGGGAGGTAGCAGGTACCATGGAAGTAGTCAAGGTGCATGCAAGAACCGCGGCTATCAAAAAAGAAAATTTTGTAGAGGATTCAGACAGTCAATTGATAGTTTAGCTTTAGTAGAAAACAAATCCCTTCATCATTTAAAGTTTTAAGCACCACAGCTATTAAAGCAAATTTTGCGATCCAGCAGTCTTCCTGCACAAGCAATTCAAACACTGAAGGATCGAAAATCCTAATATCCAAAAACGACCAAATCTAACACGGAAAAGCAGATTTTGCAGCAAAATTTCAACATCATATAATTCAACTCGAATGGAGCTTACAAAAAATTGTAAGAAATTAAGAGTAGCATTGAGAACAATTAACTGAAAACAAAAATGCATGAGAATATAGTAAATATATGCAACATTAGATGCAGTAAGTTGAAGTTTTAAGCACTACTTCTATAAAAACAAAATTTTACCATCCAGCAGTCTTCCTGCAATTGCAATTTAAATGCTGAAGGATCAAAAATTCTATTCTCTACAAACAACCAAACCTAACTGGAAAAAAAAAGAACAGATTTTACAGTAAAGACAAAAACTAACTGGAAAAAGCAGATTTTAAGCAAAATTTTGAAATCACACTAAATTGTAAAAAATTACAAGCAGCATTGAAAATAATCACTGGAAAATGAAAATACATAAGAACATAGAAAATCATGTAGCATAAGAATGCGGTAAGATAAAGTTTTAAGCACCAGTCCTATAAAGCAGAAAAAATCATGATCCAGCAGTCCTCCTTCAAACGATACAGGATCTAAAACTCTAATCTCCCAAAGAAGACTAAAACTAACTAGAAAAACCAGATTCTACAGCATAATTTCCAAATCACAAAATTCAAATCGAACAGACATAATTATTTTTAAAAAAAAAAAAAACTTACGAGCAACAATAAACATGATCTAAAACTCTAATCTCCAAAACAAACTAACTGGAAAAAGCAAATTTTCCAGTAAAATTTCACAATCAAATAATTCAAATCGAACAGAGCTTACACTGAATCATAATTACAAATTTTAACAAAAAAAAAATTACCAGCAGCATTGAAAATGATCTAAAACTCTAATCTCCAAAAAAAAAAAATAGAAAAAAAAAAAACTACAGATAAATTCGAAATCAAATAATTCAAATCGAACAGACCTTACATTGAATCACATCATCGAAAATGATCTAAAACTCTAATATCCAAAAAAAAAAAGCTGAAAAAGCAGATTTAACAGTAAAAAATCACAATTAAAAAACTGAAATCGAACAAAACTTACACTGAATTGTAGCAAATTATGAGCAGCATTGAAATTAATGAACTGAAAGTGAAAATATAGAAGAAGATTCGAAAAATACCTTGAAGAGTTAACAAGTTTTACGGGTTGAGCGAAGCGAATATAATGACTTTCTAGAGAGTGGACGAAGCCACGTTCAAAGTTGAGCAATCAGCATTTAATATTTTAACAATACTTTTTCCATCTCTTCTCGAACCTCACCAGTCACCATTATTCCCTGCAAAATATAATTTTTGGACAGTTAAAAAGAAAAAATTATTATAATAATAATTATGAATAAAATATATTTTATATAATACAATAAAGATAATTCATTATTCAAAATTATTATTTTTAATAAACCTCTAACTCATTAAAAATATAAATACTCGATACGAATAATTTTTTACTTTTAAAGTTTTAATATATAAGTTAATAGGGAGGGATCGAAGACTTGTGTAATGTATTGGTTTTATTTATTATGGTTTGACTTTTATTTTTTAATATTATTATTATATTATAAATTTAATTTTGATTAGTCAAAAATAATTTAATTTTTTTTTATATAATATCCATCTTTTTCAAAATAAACTGCCCCATGTAAATGGTCTTTTCCTGTGCGTGTTAAGCCACAGGTGTGATCTGGAAACCAATACTTGTCAAAGGCACAGCACATTTTATTTCTTTATTTATTTTTATTATTAGTAATTTTTTAGAAAAAAATAGATCACTTTCAATTTTATTTTATTTTTTCCTATTTTATTTACTTGCTTTTGATTTTTATTTTTCTATTCGATATTTTGTGCTACTTTTAGGGATCGATTAATTTAAGTTATATTGTACAAGATCTATTAACGTAAAAAATGTTCTTTAGTTGAATCTAAAACTAAAAGTGGAACACTAAATTTAGCCCTTTTAAAATGACATAAAATGGCTTATATATATGATTTCCCCACTATAAAATTGAGTAAAAAATGTAAATTCCTGTATTGTAAATTAATAGAAATTATGTTCGTCTTTTTTTTCAGTTTTTGGACAGCAACGTTTTAGTCTCAATTTATTATGAATCGACAAGTTAGTGTAAAGTCACAAGCTAATGTGGGCTACCATCATCACGCGCTAAATGCGATGATAATATGAGTTGAGCTTAAATAAAATATGAGTAAGCTATTCACATTGACAAAACAACTTATTCGGGACTGAAGCGTAGCTATTATTAGTCTAAGATTTAATTGAGAGTCTGTTGAGGAAGAAAAAAAAATTAGGCTATTAAGCGTAGCTATTATATTTTTCTCACACCTTCTACATCAAAGCAAAAGCTAATAGTTTCATGATTAAAACAAGAAAAGGAGACGAAATCCTAAGAGGACATAGATAACAAAGAACAATAACCAAACAAAGGCTATTAAGCTGTATATGACAAATAGATTCCAAATATAAAGTAGAAAAGGCCTTTGACACACCAAACTTGCCATCCAATGGCAGATAAATGGTAATGAAGTTCACAAGGATCAGTTTTTCATCCCCACCAATTTGTACATCCAAGTGCAATCAAGAAAACAGTAGCCAACTCGGCTTACGAACCACAGCAAGATGACTTCTGGGCACCTTGACCGGCAGTTCCTGCCTGATCGGATTGGTTGATCCTGATTGACTGAGGCTGCACGAAAAGAGAGGACATATTCATATACGAGATGTCCTAATAACTCGAGTTCATTGAAAGAAAAGAATAATGGAAGGCGGAGGAACTATCTGCGTACCTCAGTCTTGGAATCAGATTCTGAAAGCCTTTGCTTGATATCCTTACCAATTGAAAAGAAAACTTCTTCCACATTCAGGTTTGTCTTTGCACTCTGCAGTAGATATTGTCATTTATCAGTGACCCGAACTTTACTACATCCGAAAACACTTTCAATTTCTACATCAGAAAGAATTGGACTTACTGTTTCAAAGAACTTAATGCCATATTCATCAGCAAGAGCTTGACCTTTGGAAGTTGGCACAGCCTAGATAGGAAAAAGGAATAATAATATCAATAACATCTAATGGAAACTCTTGTGAATCAGAAAAGAAGTAATTGATCAAAGAAGTTAGGACAAGAAATTCCAATGGTAACAATTTTCATAAATATAATAATTACCCTTTTGCTTTCATCCATATCAGCCTTGTTCCCGACCAAAATCTTGTTGACATTATCAGAAGCATGCTGCTCTATGTTGCGAATCCAGTTCCTGATGTCTGAATGATTCAGTTAAACATTAAACAATTAAGTTAAATCTGCTCTCGCAAATGCTGAATCTGGTTATCAAACAGCAATTTTTAAAAGGTGGTCATGCAACTGCAACTTGAGACCATAAAACCAGCTTAAGCTCAAAATTGGAACAAAATTATCACATCTCTCAGCAAAAGAGAACCCAAAAATCACACTGAACAATAGAACGTCTACATATATAAGCAGGTAGCAAAAAAATGAATTGAGAAAAAAATCGAAGTTACAAAAGAAGAGCATTGACGCAAGCTAGTGAGAGCATTTACTATTGAAAGAAGACTCGTCCGTGACATCATACACCAGCAGAATCCCCATTGCTCCTCGGTAATACGCTGTAAACAACCAAATTCAAACTTGACTGAGAGAGACAAATTGAAAATGAAAGAAAATTTCACATTTGAAGAGACCTTTTAATTCAATCCCCTAGCAATTTTATTCCAAAGACTTCATAAGTGCTGAGAGTAGCTTGCACAGGGGCAGGCCTATGTAGCCCAAGGGCGTCAATTAAATCCCCATCGTCGAGAAACTTCCCAATTATGTGGTAAAGTACATTTTGAAAAATTAAAGTATGTGCATATACAAGTTATCCAATACCCCTGATAAAAGGAATCATTAACCATTGACAAGCTTCAAATCAATATGGCCACTACATATAGCCGCTCCAAACTCTATTTATTTAGGACACAAGTTACCCAAAAAAAAGTCTCTGTCTCGTTTAACCGTTGCAAGGAGCTAACATCCTAGGACATCTGCAGATCCAGAACTAGTAATCTTTATTTCTTTTCACCCTTGCAAAAAGCTAGGACTGGAAACATTTCCAATCCAACAACACTCGACTCACTGGGTTTGGATATACCTGTTGTGATAGTGCGGAAACGCTCTTGACCAGCTGTATCCCAAATTTGTAACTTAATCCGCTTGCCATCAAGTTCAATTGTTCTTATCTTAAAATCAATTCTGTAAAAGCAGAGCAATCCGGTAAATATGAAGGAGGAGGAAAAGTAAAAGCCAGGAAAAAGATTGAGAGGAGGCAATAATCAGTGCAATGAGGTATAAATTCACTATATTTTTCAAGAATGACGATCCCAAACTAGACAGTTTATATAGGTCCTGCACAAGAGAGCACATTTTTTCTACTCTTTTTTTCCAGCACAATATTTTCCTGCTACATTTCAAAGATCATTGGCGTATAACTTTTTCACAGTTTCTTGAAAACTTCTTCAATTATCAGAGTAACACCTCAAATTTCTGCATCATTTGACTAAAACGATAGTCTTGCCAAAGGAAAAAAAACTAACTGTATTGCAGTAATTCGAAAAGATGTACTTCGGTGTCTGAAACACAATCTAAGTAGTAGCTCCAGAGGAGAGAGAGACAGTCAAGGATACAAACCCAATAGTTGTGATGAAACTTGTTGTGAAGGAACCATCTGAGAATCTCAGAAGTAAACAACTCTTTCCCACACCTATAAATATAACCATCATTAAGTGTAAGGAACTGATAATAGATATTATACATGGAAAATATCCTCTATTCTTTGGTAATAAATAAATAAGCAGCCTACTTAGAGTCTAGAAATATAGTGAAACTGTCGCATCTTCCTACCATTTCAACAATGAGTCTCTTGTGCTTAGAATGAGAGTTGATCATATTTATAGCCAATTTCCTTCTATCATATGGACAAAATAACCATCCTCGCTCCTCTCATTAAAATACTTCAGGCTTTCAACTGTATTACTACTAAAATCAGTTTTTTTTTAAAAAGGTTGTGGCCTTGACCTTCGTATTCAAATTTTGCATCTTAACTAGAAATCCTTTCTAGAAGCCTGTTCATGGAAGATCTTGCCTAACAATGATAAGTACCTAAAGTTCAACCTGTAACTAATGGTACTCTAGTCACTATCTGAATATAGTAACAACATATCGAAATTGTCCTTTAATTAATTTCAAAACTATTTGAAGTAGAAACGTTTATGTTTCAGCAACTCTCTAAAAGTTCAACCTTTCGTTTGTGTGTTCTAGATTCAGTTAAAGATGAGGGGAATAAACAGGAAGAGGTTGTGCCGTTGTGGTAACTGACCAAGTCCGGCCTAGGATGAATCCTATTAGTACCTTCTTATCTCTTAGGTTGTTCATATATGAGGGCTGGAGAGAAAAGGGCGTTGTATGCAGTATGCACTTAGTTGATTCAATGAACAAATCAAGCATTTTGGTCGAAGCTGGTCAAGCTTACCAAACACGGATGTGAGACATCCATTTATCATATTATCAAAGTGATCCATGAAGTATGGTGAAAGAACAAATGTCCAAAGATACTGAGGTGGGGAGTATAAATTTATGGATGTAATATCTCTATAAATCTGAGTGATTCTCATATCCGCGTCAATTTTTTTCCCAGAAAAGGAGAAAGGTAAAGAAGCTGGTGGTCAACTCAGAATTAGATGCAGCACCCTTGTTGTTTCACTAAGCCTTCTAAAATTGAAGTATCTCCCATGTTCCTCCTACTCTAAATTTACAGAAATAAAAGTTGTCATCTTTGAGACACAGCTTTGAAATTTTAAATTAAAAAGTTAGAGAATACCAAAAAAAGCTTTTTGAACTGACTTTCACAGAACACCATCCAAATCCATATTCAAATTTCCTAGAGAACACAACAAAATTAATCATAGAAAGAAAAAAAAGTAAGCTAAGAATGATGAACTCTCTGGACATTTGAGGTTAAGAGGCTTCACAAGGAAACTGGAGACTTATGAACTCAGATTGCTGAAAATGCATTTGTCAGTGCACCATCCCTCAATTGCAAGCAAAGACTAGAACTATTTAGCATGAGCTTAACTTAAAAAAGCAACTGAACATAGGATAACCATAAGACATATCAAATTGAACAGCACTTGATTAGAAAAAATGTTGAATTGGAGCATCACTATGGCACATAGTGCACTTTAGGAGCTCAAGACCATGAGAGAACACCTCACAACAAATGATAAAACTTACTCTCTCTGGTCCAATTTATATGACACTTTTCATGCTCTATAACATTTTAAAATATGTGACACAACTCCATTTTTTAATACAACTTTCAAGATTTCAAATTAGATTAAACAACTAAAAAATTTGAACTTATATATTATGTTTGTTCCATCAAATCAACCATAATTTTTATATTCTATTCCATTTTCATTAGTATACAAATCCAAGTCGATTAAACATATTCTTTTCTATTGTGACATGTCAAATAACATCTTAAACCATCACGGGTACTTTCTACCTTCCACCAACACAAGTACCGGGCAACTCCGTGCACCCAGGTTTGGACATAAGGGAAGAAATGTGCTGTACCACATTACCCGAAGCCCATCTTAACCAAATCTCACCAATTTCATGTAAAGATACAATTTTTTCCCCAATTGATAAGCTTTATTGTGTTATTCTTCTTTTCCGAAACCTTTTTTTCCTGAAAATGGATTCGATTAACTTGTGATAAGAAAAGGAACAAATCAAAATCAAACTAACCGCTATCGCCAATGAGGAGAAGCTTGATGAGATAATCGTAATCTGCTCGAGCCCTAGCTGGTGGAGCTGCCATCGTCTTATTCCGATAATATAAATTTGAATCAACAATCCAAAACCCTAGAAATCTGTTTCTGTAAACACACAAAATGCACATGAATCAGCCTTTAATTGTATAGAAAAAAGAATGAAATTCGTAAATTCAACAAAAAAACGCACCGAACGGAGAGAGAGACGGAGGTTATCGAGCAGGTCAGAAAGTCGCCGGCGACATTGGGCTGAAGGGGAAGAAAAATTGTGAGATGGTAGAAAAAATCTACCAAAGCCCAAGTGTATATTGGTGTGCGACTTTTGCTTTGTATTGGTATTTGTATTATTTGGGGAAGTGGACCATTTGTTCCTCCAAATCTGTTTTTTTATCATACAAATACTTTCTTTTTTTAAAAAAAATGGTATTACGACAAATCGTTAACTTTACCATTTATAGATGATATATATCTTGTCATGAAAGTGATTTATATATACTTTTATTGTTATATAAATACTTGACATATATCATTATCGAGTTACCATTCATCTAAACGGAAGTGAAAAAATTATTCTCTCTTTCTTGTTACTTGTCCACTTTTCCTTTTTAAGTTGTTATTTGATTACTTGTTAATTTTGACAAAACAAGAAATGAATTTTTTTTGACTTATTATACCCTCAATTAATTATTTTAAAAACGGTAAAACTTCTTGATAACCTTAATTTTTAATTCATCCACTTTACAATTAATAGTGGTAAAATGATAAATTCACTATGTCAATAATTATTTTCTTAATAGGTGTGTTATTCAAAAGTAGACAAGTAATTATGGATAGATAGAATAGTTTATTATTTTTATCCTTTTAGCAAAATTAAGGTATATTTTATTTTTTTATATAATAATTATTTTTGACTTTTTTGATTATTATTATTCGAGTTTTTTTATTTTTTTCTTTCATTCTTTAGTGTAAAGAAAATAATTTAAATCAATTTTTTTGGTAATATTGTAATTTAGTTTTTGTATTTGTAAAAATAAAATAAAAAATTGGGTATCTATGATAAATTTTACAAGAGAATCAGTTAAACATAAATAAACTTGACCATCAAAATGATAAATTTAAATTTGTCGTTCAAACAAAAAAGTCCAAAAAAATATGTGTGAGAAGGCAAATATATCCCATATGTATTTTATCTTTTTCCAAAAATAAAATAAAGTTAAATCTCTTATGTTAGAGGAAATGGTATATATAACGAGGGTATATCAACTCTAAATGGCAAAGTTGAGGGGTATATTAGACTTTTTTCCACAAAAAATTGTTTCCTACCAGATGTCTAGTACCCGCGTTGGAGTCCAACTAAATTCAAATTTGTGTTGAAAGTCATACATTAGGAAGTAAAATGCTTCCTAAAAAAGGTAACCCCATACATAAGGAGATCCGAACTCAAAACCTCTTGGTTAAAGATAAGAAGTACTTACACTTCATAATATATCACTACCCTTATTAGTAGCTTACATTAATATCAATCTGAAACTCAAATTTCATATTGTAATAAAACATAATAAATTATAATATTGTCCTCGACAATTCTACATTGGATAGTTTTTATTTAGCTATAAGTAGGTAATTCTTTATCATCGTGTGATTGATTTTATGCAATAGACATTATTCATTAGAAACAACAAACATTATAATATCAATAATTTTATGCAGTAGACATTATTCGTTTGAAACAACAAACATTATAACATCAATATCAAAATAAGAGAGATTTTTACAAATGATAATTTTTTTTTATTTTCACACTTTTAAAATTCAAAATCACCAAAAAAAAAAAAGAGAGAGGTGTAAGAAATTAAAACAATCAATGTCACCATGCATAATACATTGGGTAACATATCACACTTTGAAAATTAAGACTAACATAAAATTATGTAAAAAGAGTTAAATTAATTAAAAACTGTTAAAAATATTCGATATGTGAAACTGTAATTAAGACTTTTATTAAAGGGAAAAAAGACAAATATATATCTGAATAGTCGCAAATGGACGTACATATCTTTTGTCATACTTTAGGAATATTTATATCTCTGCTATCCAAAAACTAAAACGTATATACCTTTCGAATGGATAGTTCCAAAACTATTTTTACCAAAATATATACAAAATCTAAATGATAATCTACCTCTCCGAAAAAAGATAAAAAGAAATAAATAGAGAAAAAACAAGAACCCCTCTTCTTCGTATCTGGTCTCATTTTTCCCCAAAAACCAATTTTATCGGAGCCCTAAATTTTCTCCATTTTTCTCATCTTTTTCCAATCTGTTCTCTCGCCTTCAATCATGGTTAGTCGATTTTATTTTGTATATATAAACTTTATTATATATGAAAATTTTATATATTAAAGATTTTTATTTAGCATTACTTCGATCTGTAAAGTATATGTATAATAGACATGATTTTTCTGTAATTTTGATGAAAATTTTGAGTTGGGTTGCTGATTGCTTAGTGTTTTATGGATCTGATTCAGTTTATTTGTTAGATTGATGTGGGATCTATTGGTTTTGAGCTATGAAGAGCTCCTTTTTTTTTGTTAAATCATTATTTAGATCTTTGTTTCAGTGTTGCTTAGTAGTTGTTGGACATTAAAACTGTGATGTATTTGATTACATGTAAAAATAGTGTTTTGAAGTATAAGTTGGAAAAGTTCTATTTGGGAATTGAAGTTGTGTTTGAACATGCATTTAAGTTGGAAAAAGTTGGAATTTTTTGCTTGGGAAAGATTTTTTTGTTTCACTAATAAAGTTGGAAAAAGTTGCATTTAACTTGAAAATTTTTTAAAAAATCAATTCAATGTATAATAAAAAATTGTGTTAAAAGAAAATTGTATGGACAACCAGCTCCAACTGATTTTTAAAAAATGTTTGATTCTTTTGGTCCAAACCTCACGTGTGGGATTACACTGGGTTTGTTAGTTGTTATTGTTGATTCTTTTGGTGAGATTATGGTTTGAATTGTGAGTTCTTTGCTACAGCCTACTGGCCTGTCTTGCATGCAGAGTCTTCTGTGTGTTTGATTATAACCCTTTTGTGTTTCGCTCATCTAGATACTGTTCTTGGTAGAACTTCTAGTCTTACTATCTTGATTATGAAAAAATCCTGGGTAGATCTCAGATTTCAGAATAAGAGTGTGGAGAGTTAAAATCTATGTTTTATTGGATAAAATTTCTTGCTAGCATTGGGAAATAAGGCTGCGTCTTGACAATTTTTGGTTAACTGAAAAATGAATATTTGATGTTGAAGCTGGATTTTTTTTTTTTGAAGTTGTAGCTGGAATGAAATTATTATTTTACTTGAAATACTCCTAAACCAGTTATTGAGCGTCAGATTCTATATTTCAAGTTGAAGCTGAAATAATAGACAAATTGTTAGACAAACATGATTTTGCAAATTATGCATGTCCAAGTGCCTACTAAGTTCTATCAGTGGTTTACTCTATTCATAGAATTTCATTGAGGTTCGAAACACCCAAAATCAGTTTTAAGTTAACTTGAAATTTATGAAGTGACGCTGGCGTTGATTATACAAAGTTTCTTGTGCTGGAACACTTGTACCTTGGAAGTTGCATTTGGAGCTTTTATTAATTTTATTGATGTGGTAGTAAGGTCTCACAGGTTGATGCCACTGCTCTTCTCCATCCTCTTCTGAGGCAGAAGAATTGAAGAATGACCAACCTAATTATGGTTAGGTTAGAAATGGAATTGTCATCTTTCTCTTGTAATTTGTTTCTTCACAGTCATTTGGTGGAGATATTTTAAGTGGGAAAGATAAATTCTAGAAGTAATGAATAGGACTTGAAGATCTGAAATGCTGCAGGCTTTGGTTTCTTTCATTGTTCTTCTTTTTGTTGATTCTTTGTGCTTAGGGGAGGCGGATTATCTGGAAGTGTGATTGGACTGGTTGGATAATTTTAACCTAATGATTTATAGGTCTAAGAAAAACTTGTTGATCTAGATAGGGTAGTTATCCCATTATTATTCCCCTGTGTTTCTGTTCAAGTGTTGCCTTATAGAATTTCTGAGATAATATTGTATATTACAAAAAATTGTAGGCTAACGCAGCATCTGGGATGGCTGTGCATGATGATTGCAAGCTGAAGTTTTTAGAGTTGAAGGCAAAAAGAACTTACCGTTTCATCATCTATAAGATTGAAGAGAAGCAAAAGCAGGTTGTTGTGGAAAAGCTTGGCGAACCAACTGAAAGCTATGAGGATTTCGCTGCAGGCCTCCCTGCTGATGAGTGTCGATACGCTGTCTATGACTTTGATTTCATGACAGAAGAAAACTGCCAGAAGAGCAGAATATTCTTCATTGCTTGGTATGTTTGACTCAAATTTGGTGATATAAACTATCATCTTGTCGGTTTATACTCTTCGTTATCACAACCTTTTGTTTTGTCTTTTGTTGAAGGTCACCTGACACAGCAAGGGTGAGAAGCAAGATGATTTATGCAAGCTCCAAAGATAGGTTCAAGAGAGAGCTTGATGGATTCCAGGTAGAGCTGCAAGCAACTGATCCTACAGAGATGGGGCTTGATGTTTTCAGAAGCCGAGCTGGTGGAATTGAATGTTGAGTGTGTGAGTGTCTTGTTTATGTTAAGTGCTTATAGTTTGTGGGGAAGTAGAACTTGGTTAGTTATACTACTAGCTTGTCGTTCCCGATCACCTTACTCTCTAAAGTCTCTTCTTCTCAGAGAACTTCAATACTTTTTAATCCATGTTATATTGTTACTCATGAAATCAAGGAGTTATCTTCTTACATTGAGCATCATTTTTTTCTTTTCATTGATCATACTCTTTTAAGTCTCATCTATTCAGAGAACTTTAATAGTCTTTAATACATTCTTATTGTTACTCGTGAAGTCCAGGAACATCTTGTCACTTTGAGCATCATTATTTCTTTACCATGCACTTAAGTTGCTTCCTTTTCCACCCTTCCCCACCATAAGAAAATAAAAACTGCCTGGATTGAGGTACAACATATACTCGCACACAGACACAAACCCAGTATGTTTAGCTACTTCTCGTCATTCCCTTGGTTATGTTGCTTTTTTGCACGAGATGTTTTTTCAGTCGTGGTTTAAGTATTAAACTGGACTGTAGTTCTAATGGGAGAAACCTATAAACAGAAACTACTTTGCCTAGAAAATAGCATTGTGCATGCCCATCTTGTGTGTTTGGTTGGAGAATCAGTAACAAGTAGGCTTGAAGCAAGAAATGCTCTGAGCTTTAAGCTGCACGAGCGAACTTGCTGAACATAATGTTACTACATATGCCCATGAGTTTGTGTGGTGAGAGATAAGTTGTTAGTAACACAAAAAGTTGAAGAAAAATAGTCTAGAGGTGGTCTCATTTTTTTTTCTTTATTCAAGTATGTATTTATTTATACATATATTCAGATTTTGCTCTAGATAAGGCAAAATTGAGGTACAAGATCCACATTGATGACATTTACTAGTTGGGAATATGTTGTCTTGTTATAGGACTTCTAATATTGTTACTATTTTACTATTATTTATATACATTTAACCTATTTCACTTTATTTATTTGGTATCATGATGACATGAGTTGAACTTACGTGGGGATGATTCATACATCTAAACTCCAACTTATTTCAGATTGAGGCGTATTTATTGTTATTATGTGTTTATACACGTGTCAATAGCCGCATGGCAGAATTCCAGACCATGGAGGTTTTAACAAGTCTCTGTTCCTAAGAGGGCGAAAATCTTGTCTCCCATACAAAAGTTTTTGGGAATAGAAATCGGATTAATTCAGATGAATGAAAGTTGAGGAAATTGAGCAACATGGACAGTGAGAATTCATATAGCGAATTTCTATTGGCTTTGAAATTGAGATGTACTTGTAATTGTTGTAGACAAAGAATAATGAACAAGGAGCATACTGAAGTATTGTTTAACACGTGTGCAAATTACATTTATGGTTTAATCACAAAAAAAAAATTCGAATTGTTGTATGAATTCTTACTAATCATGTTTTTCAATATAAGTTTGACTCATGCCAATCCTTACGAACCATGGAATTGGGTCATTTGCACTTATGTTCCTATTTTATGTTGGTTTTTAATTTATGTTTCTTGTAATAAATAATATTTTTTTGCGGGGTTTTTACTTTCGTATCATAATATTTCATGTGATGTCCGGGCATGATACTTTAGTTTCTAAAGAAATGTTTCACATGCACAAGTTTGATTACTAAGGGTAAAAATTAAAACCTAACTCATTATGTTTAATTAATATTTTTCTTGTGTAAAGCAAACTTTTTAATTTTACTGACATGAATTTTCAGTCCCCAAATGGATGTGAATGTGCACACACATACCAAGGGCAGGTTTACCACACAAGTGTCGTGGAATTTGAAATTTACAAACCTTTAAAATTTTGAATTTATTTTTGTCTAATGTGGGTAAAAAGTAAAATTTGTTTTTGTCTAATGTGGGTAAAAAGCAGTCAATAATGCATTCCCTCTTTACAGAAGGGGTTGATATAAGGCTAGACGGATTGTATTTCTTTCGAGTTTTTTTTGGTTTAATATTTTCAATTTAAGTCGAAAAATAAAAAAAGTAACAAGCACCATTAGACTCATGCGGTGATTGAACGTTAATAGGATCCGATATTTTTTTCTCACCCAAATAAGAAGGGCGCAAAACCCTATTTTCAATGACATAGTTCAGACCATATAGAATTGAATAAGATAACGAGAGTTGAAGCAAAAGTTTCTTACTAAGCTTTATTTAGTGAGCCAACGATAATCTTATATACTTTTAAATACGTACCTCTTATTGATTTGATCACCAAGGGTCCATAGCTCAGTGGTAGAGCATTTGACTGCAGATCAAGAGGTCACCGGTTCGAACCCGGTTGGGCCCTTCAAAATTTTAAACTTTTTTCGTTCATTAATCACGTTTTTTTTTTGGTTACTCAACTTCACGTTAATTAATCACGTTTTTGGATGTATCAATTTCCTTATTATCAAAAGGATATCTTCATAATTGCAATTTTAATCGGTGAGGTGGTTGTTAATGCTAAAAGATAGTGCTATTCAAAGGTAAATCACAATACGACAAGAGTGTAAGTGTATGAGCTTAGGAAAACTAAAGAATTTGATGATCCAATAATATATTCAGTGTGATTCCATAAGCGGGATCTAGAAACTGTGGGATATATATATATATACAAAAGAAAACTAATAAGCAAACACACAATAGTTCAAGAAATGAGAGTAAATCTTCCGTTGTACCATTCCATCAAATATCAATACGGTAACTTCTACTCTAAACATTCATAAGCTACTGAATAAAAATGTTTCTCTCAAAGAAATACCTATGGCAACAAGAAACTGCATGCTTTTCCTCTCATGTACACTTCTCGAGTTCTCTACAAAAATACACAATTCCGTACGCTATCAAAAAAACTGCCCCGAGGTTTATAGAAGGGGTGTGTGCATTAGTTACTGGAGTTCAATACCTTTTGCCATTGCTGCTTCTTTAACAGCTTCTGAGTTTCCTTCGGCCTCGGACAAACTGAGATAAGATTTCCACAGCATTACAGAGAATGGATATACAGACAGAGCTCTCTTCAGGAAACTGACGGATAGGGACGGGGAACCTGTAAGATCATGCAAAATATCTGCAGCTTCTACCCATACATATTCTGGCGCAACGGGAACAGCTTGAAATAATGCACTTATCAATAGAGCACTTCCCCAGAAGGAGACGCCACCAGAAGTGTTTGCTGGACTTGAGGTTTTCGTAATCTGCTTGCATACACAAATTGCCAGATGATAGTTGGAAGGAAGCATCCCCATTAAGCTCTCAACCATGTCAACAAAGTTGGTGAGTTCGTCTTTCTTTTCAGGTAAGAGAGATGGACCATACCATGCTTCCAGAACTGTGTTGACCATGGAAGGCTCCGATGACACCGGACATAACAATTTGCCAACTAGCTGCCGGACTCTAGGCTTCTTAATTCTTTGGATGAATTGTCTGGACAATGGCTCAGATGTGATGGAAGCACGCTTATCAGCCAAATAACCAGACAGAAGTCTCAATACTTTCCCATCATTGTCCAAATTCTCTGCACGCGGAAACAAAAGACGTTCTCTCACACAGTGATTGTAACTTTCAGCAGAAGCAGCCTCCAATGCTCTATCAATGGCTAATTGAGCTTCAGTATAGTCATTTTGTAATAGCTTATAGATGGAACAGTTCAGCATCCCAAATACATAATCATTCGGGCTAGAACTGGAAAAGAGAGCAGCAATATCAGATACTGAAGCAGACTCTGGTAAAGACTGGGAGTTATCACTATCTACAGCACCCAGACAACTATTTTGGGAATATTTGTGTTTCCATGAAAATTGGAACCACCGAGCCATTAATCCCTCAACAAAATCTCTTTTCCTGTCTTGGAGTGCGCATTGGACATACTGGTTCCAAAGACATTGAACTCCAGGAACTTCATCAAACCAGTTATCTAATGCATCTTCAAAACCTTCAAAACTTCCATCTGCAAAATCATACTCTGCCCGAGCTAACATCAGAACAAGTTCTAGACACGATGGATACAACGTGACATAGTTCTCTAACAAACTCTTACTACATTCTAAACCCTTAAGCACCACTACACATCTAACATGATTGACTGAAAACAGGTGTGCTGCCCTGAGATTTGCTTCAGCTTCAAGAGACTCTCTATCGATGTATAATGCTAGAGAATCTACTGCTAATTCCATCAGAGAGACACCACGTTGCTTCTCATCAAAGGTCAAGTCAGTAGACGGCCAATCTATGGAAGAAAGTTCTTTCTGATATTCAAATCGCTGCAGAACGGTCACAGGAAGTTTCCTGTACACAACCAAGTAGACACAACAGACCCAGAAAACACATTTATCAGAAATGGTTAAGCATGTAATGATATCAGGAAGAGACAGTCTGAACGGGCTATCAGATTTCTCTTCTGTGGGATATAGCTCATTGATTTTATCAATAGCTGTAGCAATATTTCCAGACATGCACAGACAATTCATCATCTGCAAAAGTATATCCAATATGCCATCACTGGCTAAAAGAGCATTTCTGTCAGATACAGATGCATGGCGACACAGGGCCAAGAGTGCAGCATCATACGCAGCCAGCCTCTCATCCAGCTGTGTTCGACTATTTATATATAAAAGCCAGAGTTCGTAAGAGCCTTCAGCGTGCTCAACCTGGATTGTAGAATAAGAAGTTTTATCAGTATCTATGTGGATAATTGAGTGAATCATAGACAAACTCACAAGTCAAAGTCAAACCTCCGCTGAAGTGGATTTATGACAATTTTTCAGGAAGTCCATCTATTAGGATGAAGGCTAATACATAACTTGGAGAAGGAACCTAAAACTAGGGGCGGGCATATGGTTTGGTTTGGTAAGGTAAAAGAGGAAAACCAAAACAGAACCTAAGTTGATTCGGTTTGGTTATTTTTTTTGGTTTTTACCTTTTATGTTGGGTTTTTGAACATGACATAATTACATCAATTTGATAAGGATATGTGATAATTACATTTGACTTCCAGAATTGAGAAGATACTCCTACAGAAGAATGCAGTAGAAGTGTAGAATAATATATCTAAATTTTAAAGTCAAATCAGCATTGGAAAAGGAATGAATTCAAATATAAAATAAAATTCTTTTTTTTTGGTGAGACATCATTGCAGATAAGATGGTGATTTATAAAATGCTTTTTCAAACAGTTAGCCATGCTAATAAACTTACTGCCCATTTTGCAAAAGTAAAACATCATTTCCCACGTTGAGAGGCAACTGAAATCAGAAATAGCATATGTATGCAGAAGTTCAGTTATTCGGTTTAATCGGGTTCTCTGCCCAATTCGAACCAAAAACCAAAAACTTGAAACTTTAAACCAAAAGAACTGAACCAAAATAAATTTTAAAAATTCAGTTCGGTCGGTTTTCACGGTTTTAACCTAATAATGTGTAAAACAAACTGGTGTTCTCTGATGCAATTAAAAAAATATTTGGCACACCATCAAAGCAATTAGCTACTATATTACTATGCCTATAATATACAAAGTTCTTTAGCACATAGACTTCCTAATAGTATTAAGTATTAACACCTTGAACCAACTAAAATATTCTGTTTTAACAGTAGTAGAATTCAATGTTGAAATACCGCATACCGCACATTTGAACATGTCATCCTTTCCAATGGACTTCTGACTGCTATAGTAAAGTAACAGGTAAACAATCCAGACAACTGCTGATGTAGGATTAACTTCCAAAGCTCGAGCAAGGAGTTTAAGAGCCTACATGTTTTCGCGAAAATTAGAAGGATGAGAATACAGACCCATCCAAATATCTAACTCATAATCACCACCAAAAGAACATACCTGTGATCTTCCCTTCGGTTTATTAGCCTCCTGACTGAGATTAAGAAGAGCCATCTCTACAATCTGGTCATCATCAGCGGATAGTTCCTTGCATGGACCCTGTTTAGTTATTAGAAGATTAGTTACAGCACTGACAGCACGTGTCAAGGAAGGGCAGCAACTATTTTTATCTTCTTGCAACGGAAGGTTGAAAAAAACTGTGATTGCTGCATAGCGAACTCGATCCTATACAAGGACAAGGAACAAAAAGGGATATTCCACCATTGATGACTAAAAAACCAGATGATGACTCCTAAACCGGAAGAAGGATAGGAGCATTATAGTGAAATGGGAAGTTAAAAGAGCCCCCGGAAAGGACCTAGTGGCATGATATAAAAGGTCATAACCAATAACACAGCATTTGCATTCTTTAGATAGATTTAGATGCCTTGACAAGCAATTACAAACGTTCCCAAAGAAAAAGATAAATAGAATATGACCCAGAAAACCAAAATATATTTAAGTTTAAGAGTTCGTACAATCACCAAATTCTTCTCACAGAACTGTTTTGGCAAGCAGCAAGGAGATGCAAAATGATTTTTCTTGATTCATCTATGGAAAAATAAAATTAATACTTCCACAGATGCACTAGTATTTTATTTTATTTTTGGATGACAACGGAAACCCGCAGTTGCTACCCTTTGGGTGCGCACAGGGTAAACCCCCGCTCCTATGCAATAGCTCTCAAACCACATAGGAGAGGAAACCTACACTAGACAAGTTTGGTGCGACGAGCTCGACCCAGAAGGCAAACCCCTTACTTTCGCTGGCAAGGGGTTTCGAACTTGAGACCTCCAACATGTAAGTCCTAAGCTCAAACCACTGGGCCACCCCGAAGGATAGATGCATTAGTATTTCAAAGGCAAGTTTTCTATAATAGTTGATAAAAATAAAAGTTCAGCTTTTCCCAAAAGCGTTATATAAGTAGGTAAAAATCAGTTTTTCCTCCCCTGTTTTTATCCCCCACACCTATGCATTATTAGAAAATAACAGGATAATTCGACAAACCGATGATCCATTTCTGCTTTGAAAATAAAGTGATTGCCTATTCCAACCACCCTGGACCTCAACACGAGCATTAGCGCCATGAAATAACGGCCCATCAAATGGTAAATCAGTGGGCAGCTGACTAGAGAGAACAAAGGTAAGACTGAAACACTTCACCCACAGTTGGCTGTACTCATGACTTAGAATGGATTTACATGACTGCAGATCAGCTTTCAGAACATCCAAGCCAACCAAATAAGTTGGGGGAGCCAAACCAAGGCAGTCAAGTGACTTGGTAAGAGTTCTTTCGGCAGAAGATAGCTGTCCTTGAATTGGTGATCCAACCCTGTCTACAGAAGAAAACAAGTAACAAAAATTTAACTCCACATGTTGGACATGGAGGAACTGTCAGGATATCTTACGCATTTCAAACAGAAGACCCATACCATCATTATCCAATGTCACCTTCATTCTACTGCCAGAAGAGTAGTCTCTAACATGTTGCCAAGAACACTCAGGATTATTGCATTTTCCCCGAAGTTCAAAGATACAAAGTGGCCAAAGCGGGTCAATGGTAAAATTGCAAGAGTAAGACCCACTCTTACTGCCAATTAAATCCAGTGAAGCTGCTTCAACTGAGACCGCACTTGAAATGCTTGGAATGGTGCTGCTACCAAAATTGTCTTCCCCCTGATCATGAGAAGTTTGTACACTGGAATTTTCAATCTGTAATTTGAGTAGATCCATGGAATCTGAAGCCTTGAAGTCTAAGATAGCACTCTTCAAAATAGGATATGAAAAGGTGAATGAGCTTGCAAACTGAGATTTGTCATTGCTTGTGTTGATACAACTATCTAAACAAATATAAGAGGAAGGTGATGCAGAAGTAGAATCAAACTTCTCATTGTTGCACTGACGGTCCACCTCAGCAGGCATCTTAAACATCGTACTCATCACATCACGACCTAATAAAAAGTTCAAAAGGAAAGAGAAATAAAAAAAGTTGACTCAATCAGAATAAAGAATGTCAATCTCTGAAATGATAATTTATGACAACTCATTGTTATATGACGTCCAAAAGAGCATGGATATCATGATGTTCAAAAAATATGAATAAACATTCTGGAGAATTGAAACCAAAAGTGTACAAAAATAGAAAGAAAATAGTTGTTCCTAACAACTTGTACAACCGTACAAGTGATGCAACAGAATGAATTTTGCCTGTCCAGGAAACTACATCAAATAGTGGATATGGTGAAAAACACCCTACCAGCTAAGCTTACCATATATGCAATACAAGCTAGTTCACGATAACAACTTGATTATTATCACACTCACGCTAGATCTGCTGTTGCCAAGAGTCTTTAATCTTTTTAGAGATTTGTATGTCTGTCAAAATAAGTAGTAGAGAACCTTTGGCTTTAGAAACCCTTAATTTGTTTTAAGAAAACAAAGTACTCATTGAAATCAAGTAGAGCACAACAAATACAAAAGGATTCACATAGCTGAACCCAACTAGTTTGGCATTGAGATTGATGGATCGTTTGACATCATATCATTTTTCAGCTACCACATCCAATTAACTATTGAGTAGTACTTGTAATATGTCCTTTGTAGACAGGATACTGTGCATCTTTTACTAAATCCATTTATTACATTCTATTAGAAGTATTTGTTGTTTATCTAAGAGCATCGCACTACCAAATAGCCAACAAGGTATTTTAGTGTTTAAGAAAATTCTGATTTACAGATCATATGCACACAGGTCAAACTGTGATCAACAGAGATGAGCTACTGCAGAAAAAGATGTCCATAAAGGACCACTACCTTGAAAATCAGATCCTTGTTGTGGCTCAATCTCTCGCTCTGAATCGGAGCATAATCTATCGCCCATTACCACCCTTCCCACAAGCTCATTATTTTCTGTGCTTCCTTCAGCTACGGCTTCCAGGCTCTCTTGTGGGCACTCCTTCTGGCACAAAGTTCTCATCCTTAGTCTTTCAAAAAGCTGAGAGCGCAAAGTTGCTTCAAGGATTAAAGAATCCTGAGAATTATCCATCGTTGATTGCCCCTCTGATGTATTGTTCATATTCTTGTCCATGTCAACTATGGATTTTTCCTTTCCTTGATAGTCCAGATGGTTTTCTGGAGATTTATCTTCGAACAGAAATGTCCCTTCATCCTCATTACGAGACATACTGAAATCCTCAGAAGGGGAGCACATGTTATTTGCACCATTATCTTCCTTATGAGGCTTGAATGTGATACAATCAGGCTCGCTGCAGGGATCAGATGCCAAATTGTAATGCTCCTGAAAACTGGAGACGTTTTGAAGAGCGACATTATTTGGATGGACATTTAAATTGGCTTCATGTTGATTGTTGAAGTCAAACGTAGGCTGCACTGCACAACTTGAAGAGGGAACTGAATGCAAATTAACATCAGAAATTGCATGTAAGGAGCCCAATCCAATTCCAGTCTCATCAGGAAACCCACAAGACAGCAACAAATTTGGATTTCCCATCATAAGATCTCGAAGCTGGGCTGAGTACTGTTCTCTTCTACTGTATAGGTGAGAGCATCTAGCATTAGCTTCAATCAAGGCCCTTTGAGCTTTTCGGTAAGATTTCAGAACATTTCTTTCTTCAATCTCGCACTTGCGGCGATATTCCTGTGCTTCTTCCAGTTCTTTATCTTGCAGTTCTTCTAAATTCAACAGCGGTTGCAAGTCTATTCTGTTGCTTCCACTAATATTCGGCTTGTCACAGAAGTTCCAAAAGCTTGGAAAGTTCAGAGATGTCTTTCACAAGGGGAAAAACAACTATCAGAAATATGCAATTCTAAGCTTTGGTTATAGAAAAAGAAGGGGAGAAGAAAAACACAGGAAAGAGGAAGACAGAAAAAGGCAGAAACGTACAACATTGGCCACAGCATTGCTGCCCGCACCATTGGTGAAGGCTGCAATGTTGTTACCATCGGGAGAAGGCTTCTGTGTGTTTTCATTAGATCTGACTAGATTGCTGCCGCTCTTTTCAGTTACATTAACACCAGCAAGCCCAGAACTCACTTTCTTCGGTAAAAGAGGCTGATTGTACTGACTACAAAGTTCAGCAGCATGCTCTGTCTTGTCCTTAGAATGAAAAAAAAAGGGGAAAAGACAACAAGTATCCATGAAAAAAGTTCACTAGCACAATCAAACGCACATGAAGTTAACACGAGTTGACAAGAGACAATAAAATATCTGCAATTTAAGTTCACCGAAAATCAATATCGATGCAATACAGAAAGCATGTTTTGACTAACCCCCACCACACCACACCACCACGGACACACAAAAAAGCCCCTGTGCTAACACCAGTATATACAGCTTAAAAAATACAATGAAAAAAATCAAGCCTTCCTACTGTGTGATCTTTCCTGTTAGAGAAAAGGAAGGATAGCTTTATCCATTTCAACAAGTTTGCACCTCGGAATCATGCAGTGGAAAGTTGAAACAAATGAAATTTTATATAACAACCATCTCACAACAACAACAAAAAAAAAAGAGTAATTTTATATGTTCACTTTCAGAATCCAAGAGGAAGTTGGCATTATCGGGTAATTTCCTTCCCATATTACTCAACTACATCATCGTTTAATGGTCAAGTTCACAAGTCAGAAACAAAATCAGTAGAAAAGAAAGATTTGATATATGCCCGACCAGAATTGATACAGTGGATGTGACATTATAGCAAATGTATCTGAATGTTGCATATACAAGCATGCTAGGTCCAGGATGAGGAAATCTAGGAAAAAACTTAACCATGACTAATACAAAACCTCAGCTTAATGAAAATTTTGGAATGGAAAGCATTGAATCTCGTCATAAAGAATCATTATCCTTCATTTCCGAAATGGCCCTTGCTAAGCAAATTGTAGTGGTGGCCAAGAAGAAGAAACAAAGTTAATAGGACAAGATTATATACCTAGATCATTTAGGAATACATAGTAAACAAAGTTTGATTGGCCAGACCCGTCATTTTAGCTTGTCGATCCATCCTATTTAAAATGAATTTGGACGTTTAACATTGCTAAAAGTTTTACACTCCAAATGAATTAGGTAGATAATTTGTGTGGGCTCCCCTTGAAAAAAAAACCTCTTAATGAGGCGACGTAGCAGCTTAACTATAAAAAAAAATAGAAGTCATAACAACAAATGATATATGTAGGAATAAATAAGAACATGGATGACGTAATATAGACCTGAATGGGGCGACATACTCCAAGTATAACCGAAGAAGGAATGTCAACAATATCAAAACTTCTCATGCTTGATCCTAGGGACTAATTGCTTTGGATGAATAGAAAGGAATGGACAAGAATGAGACTGCACTTTAGAGTCAAGACAGTACCTCATTCACCATTCCATCACTATTTATTTCCTTCCCATTCTAACCCATTGCCCCTTATCACAGGCCTCAAGGTAGTCCATACAACCAGTGAAAGATAATGAAGCACAAGAAAAGAAGAACTAATCCAGAGAACCTAATATTGAAGAACAAGACAAAGAAATTACAACCTCTATTTATTTATTTTTACGAAGAGAAAGTACAACCTCTATTTTCAGTATTTTCAAGGTGTCTTTAATTTCCAAGAGGAAACATTATTGGATTTGCGAGCCAAACCAAAAAGATCAAACTGTTGACAAATAGTTATCCTAAGGCTTTTATCAGACTATATCAATGTTTTATTAAACCCCTACGGAAACAAGCACCTTATACTTTATAATATCTACATAGGCACTTAGATTAAGCATCTCTTGCCAAAAAGCTAGACAATTATTTCAATGCACTTGGCACAGAAATTTTATCTTCACTATCTTACCTCTGAAAGATACCGTCTTTTAAGTGCAGTAATTGCAGTAATAGAGGAGAGAACTTTTACTAAATGGAAGACTTTTGGGCTAGTGAAACTAAGTTCAAATTATCCACACAAAGGCTCCATGCGCCAAAACGATATTGAACAAGTCATTCAATGCCCATTCTCACGCTTGATGTTAACAACTAGATAGGGATTATTGTGATAAACACGAGAATTTACCAATTTATTGGCAGCTTTACTTGCAATTTCTTTTGACGAATTGCTGGAACTCTGATTGAGATTCCTTACGGTATCAATACCTGTGGCAATAAGCTCATTTGAATTACACAGCACCTAATGTCATTAAAAGAAAGTTGCTTCTAAATATTAATAGAGTATGTGTACCATCTTTGAGAGTGAGAGATGGATTTGTTGAAGAAGAAGCGCCCTGATACTCTTTTTGTTTCAGTTGTCCAGCAATGACTGAACAAGACGGATATTTTTCTCCAGGACTGCTACGATCAGCTGGTTCCAGTTGACAGGAATCCTTTAATGCACACTTTTTTGATCCTATAACCATAGACATAATTTCATGGGAGTTTGAGAAACCCCAACTTGGATTTGACGAAACAATTTTTTTGCGTTTCTTATCTGGTTCTTGTAGTTCCTGTAAATTATCATTAGTAGTTTCTCTAGATGCCCTCACCACCAAATTCCTTTTATTGACAAGATTTACATCCCTACACGAAGCTGAAGTTAACTTTTTGGTATTCTGTAATCTCTCAAGATTTAATTGATTCTCGCGAATCGCGATCATTTGGCGCAAGTCATGAAGTTTACTAGAGTTCAGATGTACATTTGCTCTTTTCCCATGGTCAAGGGTAGCTACCTTATTTGAGTTGTTAAACTTTGTAAAGCTATGCAAGCGGGCAGCATTTCCGTAAGTGCCTCCATTAGGTTTGGTCAATAAAGAAGAAACATTCTGACTTACAGCCCCTTTGCTTGGCATCAACTTTGCCTCATTTCTAGTAATCTTTTGCAATTTCTGAGGTCTTCGAGGAGCAGGTGCTGGTGGTTTAATAAATTTATCCTCAGCAAAGGTTCTGTTTTTACTTGCTGAAATCTTCTTCCGTCCAGAATTTTCACAGTCACTGCCACTTTCATCTGAGAAGCTTATCAGAAACGGTACAAAATGCTCTCGATTCTTTTTAGAACTCTTCGGATGAGCTGATTCATGAGGTGTACTAGAAGGCGCATCAATTGAGCAACCCATTTTGCTGGAAGAAGTATTTTTTTCTGCAAAGCATGCAGTTAAGAAAAAATATAGCAAATAAGTCATGGGTGGGGCAGACAGATAAGCAAGAAATGTAATTAAAGACCGAACAAATTAAGTAGCAAGTTCCATAGATTAAATGGATCGTAGAACTAGAAGAATATGTGTTATAACCTCTTATCTAGTTATCTTTCCTTAATGCATACGGGGGTGGGGGACGATGAACCTAGGAAGGAGAAGAATTGTACCAAAAGCTTAGTTGCGCAAACTCTTCACTTTTGACGCCACACCTGTCTCGGATTCTTCAAAAATACACTACTTTAGGCGAATCCGACACGCACCCATTGGCATTTTTGAAGAGTCCGAGCAACATAGACCAAAAGAAACACTTTTTATATATTTTTTAACCCTATTTTTTATTTTATGGTTTTGTAATACCACGTGCCAAGACAAGCACCGTTTACCAAGTGTATTCAATATAATAATAATAAAATTTATTCAAAAAAACACCAGAGTAAAGTTAATCAAATTAACAGCCACGCATGGAAAAGTGAACTTAACAACAATGTGCATACAACAATGTGCATATATGCTGATGAGATGGTTTGATAAAAAAACTGTCACCAGTCATTCCTAGTAGGTAGATGAAACCGCGAGGGTTAACAATACATATAAATGTTCCAATACTCTAGCATAACGACATACCTGCCTGAGTATCCTGAGAATTCCCATTCACTGTATCAACGTGAACCTGCCGCTCCAATGGAGCAGAAACACTGCTCGTAAGCTGATCGGTGGAACAAACATTTCGATCCTGTCAAAAACAATTCTCAATCAACTCAATACTACTGTAGCTTGATAACCCGGAATAGTTTCTATTTGCCCAAAAAAGAAATTCATACACTCACCATTGTTAAACACAATAATAAATAAAGTTCACACTTCACAGGCACTCAAAGCAACACGAAGGTGAAAGAAAAGACATTTTACTTTGCACCAAGGCAGTAACTACTAAATTCAGAAGGATTTTAAAGCAGCACAAAGGTGAAGGAACAGAATATAGGGGGAAAACCTTCACATCTAGAACTTAGTTGATTTTGAACTTTAAATTAAATCTGATGCTTCTCTAGAATCTTCTCATTTTGTTGAGAGATTTATACAAAATGTAGAGAATCTCTAAAACCTAACTAATTGTTTTAGTATAACCGTATTGTCTAAGTCAAATTGCGAGCACTAACTAATTCCACAGGTATTTGCTACCTCCCACAGTAAAAGTACCGGATATAAACCCTAATTAATCTTATATGACACATTATTGAGTATCAGAAAATAAATTGGGATTGAGGTATAGTTTCTCCTTCTAGGAAGACATTAAAATGCAAATACACATCTGGAAAATGATGAATTCAAAGTTTAAAACATAGAGCTAGCAAAACTGAGCTGCTATTTCGAGCAAAGGAAGTAAAAACAATTGAAATTGAGGTAAGTTAGAGATGTTCACATCGTTATCAGATGCAGTAAGTTCTCCTTCTTCTTTGCTTCCTGAGGAATTGTTGTTGTTCAGAAACGAAGATTCTCCTCTTCCTCCTCGTTCCTCAGTAAGTTTTTTTACCGAATGCTTTATGACCTGTTTCCTCTCTTCGTCGATATTCGCCATTTGAGCCCAATCTCTCTCTCTCTCCGCGCGCTCTAGCTTTCTCTCTCCTATTGCAATGGCGGTTACGGAGGGAAACTTTGGCCGACGAAATTGGAGGGCGAAATTCTGAAAAGGGAATTTGTGGGGATGAAATTTCGAGTATTTAACAAAAGTGTATATGCTCTTTAATTAATCGAGCGTACTGTCTATTCTTTCAAAACTCATTAATTCAATTGATAGTAAATAGTTTAAAATATGATTGTATTTTATTTTAAGTTAGTTGAAGACATTAAAAAATAAATAAGATCAATACAAAGTTTATTTTCGTTTATTCAATCAAAACTATTATAATTTGAACACAATTAAAGACATTTACAATAGAAAAATCGATCAAAATCAACCATTAGTGTTTAAAATAAATAAATTATGGGTGGTTCAATGATTCAATAGGAAAATGGCATAGTTAAGGTGTCTGAGGGTAAAAAACCCAACAAATTTAGAAATTTGTTTATGAGTAATTAAATAAATAAACACAGATATTCTATGCGACATGTTACGTGACAATTTGCGACACGCATTCTATAAGATATTTGCATCTTACGTAGTGTCTTACAAGTATTGTGCCACATAGAATTAATATGTCAACTTTGTTCAAATTTCTATCAGCTTAATTGTCTATTTATGTATATTTAAAATGAAGGATATTATTGAAAAATAAAACCAAATTAAATAGCCTATATATTTATATATATAGTAAGTATTTTTTAATATTTTACTTGACTCTTAGATTTAATATAAATATTTATTTTATTTGGTTATTTTAGCGAATGGAAAGAGTTTTTTTACTACTATCCTTAGTGTATTATAAGAGGTTTAATGTTTGTGACAATGTCATTAGTACAAAACTAAAAAAAAACAGTTATAAATTTTTAACTCGTACGTATTTATATTTTTATATATATTTTTTCATCAAAAATAAAATTAAATTCTTTTTAAAACATATTAAAATAAAAAGATACATATAAATAAATAAAAATGGCATATTAAAAAATTATATAAATAGTAATCCTAGAGTCCTAGTAATCAAATTTAAAGTTTGAAGTATCATTAAAAATCATTTTACTTTTAAAAATTTCATATTTAGCTACAATTTTCTTAAAAGGTATCTCGAATCAATATGAAATGGAGGAACGATTTACTTAATAAATTTACAACCATGAAATTTAACAATATTTGACATATAACAAATTAATGCATAAATAAGACTATGCTTTCAATTTTACCTTTAAAAGCGACTAGCCATCAAAATATATTATTAAAATACTAAATTAATTTATATTCATCTTACATTCTAAATAATGTCAACAACAATAAAATTTACTTAATTTCTCAAACATAAAATCAAATAAATAGAAACAAAGGAATTACTACACACACTTTGATGTAAATACTTGTGATTGAAATTTCATTTAAGAGGTGTGAAAGGTCCATATTTCATAGAAATATCATGATTAAACACTCGTTTATGTTTTCTTATTATTTCAAATATTAATAATATTCTATTACAAAATAGTTGTGTTTTACGATTTTAACAAGAACTCAATCCTATTATTCCTAATTTAACCTTAATTACTTAATCAAAAACCCATTAATTAGCTTTTTCCTTTTAGTAGAGATAATCCACTTACTATTAATTTATACCAATGAAAATTCTTATAAGAGACAATAAAATGTGAGAAATTCAATCATTGGTGGCTGCCATTGTGTAATTCCCCTTAATAAGGCAAAGCCATTTTCAATGTATTGATGAATTTGGTGTGTTCCATTATTGATTAAGCCTTGTTAAAATGGGTTAAAGTTCTTCATTTGTTGCAAAAACAAAAACAAATTCATAAATACAGCAAAAGATCAAATTAGACAATTTCTGATTATCAAGAGATGAAAAGAAGCCATTTTTAACCCATTGAAACACAGAAATAAGATGTAACTTCAACAAAATAAAACCATTCTTCACATTCATAGATTCAGAAACAAGATATTTCATAGATTCAGAAGCATAATCATAACTAAAATAGTATTAATAACCAATAACAGAGATCTAAAGTTTTAACCACCGAACCCATAGAGAGTTCTTCCTTGTCTCTTCAAAGCATAAACAACATCCATAGCAGTAACAGTCTTCCTCCTAGCATGTTCTGTGTAGGTAACAGAATCACGAATCACATTCTCCAAAAAGATCTTAAGAACACCTCTTGTCTCTTCATAAATCAACCCACTGATTCTCTTCACTCCACCTCTTCTCGCCAACCTCCTAATAGCAGGCTTGGTGATTCCCTGGATGTTGTCACGAAGCACCTTACGATGACGTTTTGCTCCGCCCTTCCCTAATCCTTTGCCACCCTTTCCACGGCCAGACATTTTTGAAAAGTTTTGAGAGAATAATCAGAGAGAAAAATGAGAGTCTTGATGATGGAGAATTGAGCTGAGCTAGGGTTTATATAAAAGGGGAAAAAATTTGGAGGGGGATTGAATTTTTTGAGCGGAAGATATTGGCGGTTGATTGAATCTGTGAAATTTGAAATGGACGGCTAGGGATTGCGATCCGCGTGATTGCTTATGGATTATTGTGGACCGTTGATTAAGTGGGATTCAACGGATGGTAATTGTTTTTGTTCACACATGGATCGATGACGCGGATTGTGCTTACCAGCTCATATTAATTTATGATTAGTCAAATTTGATACTTCGCCCTAATTACCTATTCATTAACAAATTAAAAAATGACAAAAAAAAGTTATGTATTATAATTTTAATTAATTAATTTAAAAACAATAGAACTTATTTTACAATTTTAACTTTTTTAATTTATCAATTTTATAATTAATAAGGATAAAATAATAAAAATAATACGTGTCAATTTAAAAATAAACAATTAGTTAGGAACATAAGTACTAATTTTATAAAAATTCATTTTCTCTCTTTTTAAAAAAACAAGTGACTGTTATGATAAAAAAAAATGATATATAACAACTAAAAAACCTTAGATATATTATGATGTAATTTGAGGATTGGAGTAAAGATTAATAATAATAAATAGTTGAATGTTATTTATTTTTTCTTAATAATATTGTTATTATTACAATCGTATTAGATTATTTTTTGTTTTTGTATTGGTTGTTATTTCCTTTGATTCGGTTAATGTGTTATATGTTGTTTTTACTATTCTCTTTTATTTGTTTTAGCATGACTTTTTTATTATCTTGTGTTGTTAATGTCTTTTCACCGTTGTTTCCAACATAATTATTTGTTCTTTTTTATATTTGATGAGATATGTTTTACTTGGTGAACACAATTTGATTAATTCTCTTTGATTGATTTTAAATTAAGTGATAATGTTAATTGTTATTTGTCGAAAAGTGACCTTTAAACCAAAATCAAAACTTCTCATAATTCCCATTATGTTTCGGTAATAAGTAACTAAAGTAGATAATTGTATACGACTTTGTTTACGTATTATTCTCCATGGAATTCGACCCCAACCTAGTTGGTATTTTATATTTGACAATGATCGCTTTATACTTCTTAACTGAGGTGTAAATTTGAGCGTATTTATGTATATGAATAATATCAAAATATATTGTATAGTAACGTTTGAATTAGTATTTAGTAATGCTGATATTAATTATATCGACGTTCGTTATGCTGAGATTATTTCATAATGTAATATTTGATAATTGACTTATTGAAAATAATATGCATTACAACAATTCTAAAAAATATTTCTACTTAAATAAGGTGAAAAGGATGTGAGATTTTTTTGAGGAACGATTATATCTTTATTAATACTAATGTATATCTTAAAAACATTAATATTGAAAAAATTGTCATGTATTAATTATAAATAGCGCAATGCCTTAAAGTATATCAAATAAAAATAATACACAAAATTAAGACATGCTTTATTATAATATATCTTACTAAACGACCTCTCTATAAGTGTGACTAGAGAAAAATATTCTTATTGAGTGATTGATTAATGACTTGATGAACATCATAACCATAAAGGCGTGTTGGAGTTTGTTACAACTCGAGAGCTTAAACAACAATTCTGATGAAAATTAGATGGGCTATAAGTGACGGAAAATAGTTTTACTTCTTATGCACGTCATAACAATCGTTATTTATACATCTCTCAAATTACACATCAAAATTTTAACTATCATATTATATTTGAATTCCCTAGAGTCGATTGTTCTACGGAATTTATTGTATTAGATCACTAATGATCGACTGGACACGTGAGATTGTCTCGTACTAATGTAGCTAGTCAGAGTATGTCCGGAATTAGCTTCCTTGGGAATACCTTGTTTTACCCTTATATAGTCCTTACTAACTTGAATTTGACTAGATTTGTTCTGTTTCACGTTTATCCTTTGAATCTTCCGCACATCTACACCATATTTTACCAAACAACTAGATACTACAAGCAACTATAATCATTAGCCAACATCACCATGCACATCCAACATCTACATGACTTCATCGTTGTTAAATATTCCTAATTTTAACGCACGAGAAAATTCCATGAATTGTTTTAGGTGCTTAAAATTTCTTGGCATATTTTCACTTTTCACATAGCAAAGTTCGAGTTTCATGATTTTTTTTTATAAAAAAATAATTTTTGGATTGTTATTCGATTCCAAAAAGGGCAAATTACATTTGACCGATCAACTAAAAACAATTCAAAATTGATGGACGCCCACCGTGGGGCTCGAACCCACGACCACAAGGTTAAGAGCCTTGCGCTCTACCAACTGAGCTAGACGGGCTTTTGTCTTATATACCCACGTAGACAGCATGCATGATTGAATTCCTCCCGGATGAGAAGGCAGGAGCTAAGCCTATTGATACACTAGTTAACTGGCCTACTTGTCAGCTATTCACACTCGGTAATCAGAATAGGGCTCTCGACTTAAAACGGCAGTTTAGAAGTCTGGATGGTGGCGCCTAAATTACTCAAACCTGGCTGAATCAAATAGGCTTATCGGGCTTCTCTGTTATTCAATTTATTTTGTTGCTCTTCCCCACGCCTATTTCTTCCCTGGCCCTTTAGTGGAGCTTGCCCAATACAAGTTTGTACTAGAGTTGAGGCATTCAATTTTATGAAATTGTCCACAATTCGACACATAAATGATAAAAGAAACACATATATGAAAAGATATTCGATAATCATATATTAAAATTGACATCAAAATGCATTTATATGTAGCACAATAGTCATGCTGCAAATGCAATAAGATAAGTGAGTGGAAAAACTGAGTAAAAATGAAAACATAAAAAGCCTCTCAAGTGTGTCCATCACTCAAAACCAATAATAGCTCATTTCTTTCTGGAGATACCGAGCCTGCTACGGAAATCGTCCTCCATAAGGGGAATACCATCGCTCAATTTGATCGTTGGTTCCCATCCGAGTAGTGATTTTGCCTTTGTGATGTCCGGCTTTCTCTGGCGAGGATCATCTGGTGTATTTTCCACTGTAATAATCTGCACATCTGGATTGATGAGCTGCAAAACAACAACTATACTTAGAGACGGATTCAAGGATTTCACTTGATGGACTCAACCTTTAAGATTCTCAACATTGGATTCATTATATATATCATGCTCCGTGAAGTTACTGGATTTGGATGAACTTGTAGGCGTGTCATGTGAATACATAATCGAGGGAAGTTCAGTGGATTACCTCTTTCACATTCTCAGCAAGTTCAAGCATTGTGAATTCACCTGATTACAAGAAGATGAGTTGTTTTAGTTAAGTAATAAAATTGGAAGAATGGGTTTTGATCGGACATGCCAAAGAACCAAATCAACGGAAGCTAACCTGGATTCCCGATGTTAATTGGTCCAGTATTATCTCCCTCCATCAGACGAATAAGACCATCAACCTTCATTGTTCAGAAAGGAAGGTAAGAAAAGAAGATGAAACGTAATATGAAATTCAAGTATAGTGGCTCATAGACTGTAATATACCATGTCGGAAACATAACAAAAGCTGCGAGTTTGTGTTCCTGGTAGCTGAACAGTCAAGGGTTCATCACTGTGAAAATGTACGAAGAAAGGGTAGGCAATTAGTAATTCTCACAATGTAAGATAAATATGGAAGGGTAAGAGTGATAACGGGGTTCATAATATTACCGAATTGCCTGGGCAATGAAATTGCTGACAACACGGCCATCGTCTATGTTCATTCGTGGACCGTACGTGTTGAAGATTCTAGCAATTCGTATTTCTGGAGATGCAAAACAAATTCTTCAGAATGCAAAACTTTACAAAAGAAAACTGAATAGATTTTGAAAGAAACGTATGTGTAGGAAGTGCTATACCGATTCCATGCTGCCTGTGATAATCAAACATCAAAGTCTCAGCCACTCTTTTCCCCTCATCGTAACAACTCCTAACTCCTGAAATACACAAGCTACATTACATCACCAATCTAGCACGACCAATTTCACAAAACCGAGGGTAAATATAGATCGAGCAGATACTAAGAAGAAACTGCAATTCTAGCAAACTCTAAAAGGAGGATATTTAAGAAAGAAGCGAGTCATCTATTCTTAGATGTGTTCTCAAGTGTTGTATATGACCTTCAACGAGTCTTTTTCCATTATCAAAGTTTTGTTTAATGCCATATCATTAGAAACTGAAATTTAAAAAAGCGATAAATGCATACCAATTGGGTTAACATTTCCCCAGTAGCTCTCATCTTGAGGGTGAATAAGTGGGTCTCCATAAACCTCGGAGGTTGATGTCAGTAAAATCCTGCTCGAGTAATGAAGTTAGACGAAGATCAATTATCAAAAGAATAATTGACGATAGAAGCAGATTCATACCTTGCCCCAACTCTCTTGGCAAGTCCCAACATATTCAAAGTGCCAATGACATTTGTCTTAATTGTCTGCAAATACCATATAGCAAGTAAAAGATCAATATAAACCACACACCATTTTTTGGGCTATCTAGATTCAAAGGAACAAGTGATAATATAAAGAAAAGATGGGAACAAGTGATAATATAAAGAAAAGATGAAAACTTTGCAATACGGGGATCTTCATTACTGACCTTAACAGGATTGTACTTGTAAAAGATTGGGGAAGCAGGGCAAGCAAGATGATAAATTTGGTCAACTTCAATCAATAACGGCTCAGTAACATCTGTATATAATATGAAGATAAAACAAGGCAATCAATGGGAACTTTTTGTAGAAGCAAACAGAGAAGAGATCTGAAAACAATTTGCGGAGGGAGCTCGGCAGATATTGCTCAAGAGATGCTTGCGATATAATTTTGGTAGATAAGAACTTTCGGGAGCAGAAAGGTTAGATAAATAAGGAAGAGTGATTTACCATGACGGATTAACTCAAATCTTGGATGGCCAAACCATTGCTTTAGGTTATCCTTTGATCCAGTGAAGTAGTTATCCACAACAATCACCTAAGCATAACACAACAAGTTTAGGTAAACGCAATCATATTTCTAGCCTTATTATTTTTTATTGCATCAATGTGCTAGTATCTAGTGGCAGGGGCAAATCTAGATGGTCACTAATGGATTCACGTGAACTTAGTAGCTTTTACCACCATACACTATATATATACACAGAAATCCATAAAATATGGATAAATATTTGTTCGTAAACCGAGTTAATATTACAGTAGAAACAGTAAACTTCAAATCTTGGATCCGTTTTTGTAAGTGGAACATATGATGTGAAGCCAGGCCTAAACTTAAAAGTATTTACCTCATTCTTCTCATTTTGCATCAGTCTGTCAACGAGGTGAGAGCCAATAAATCCAGCACCACCCGTCACCAAAATTCTCATGTTAGCCTGTAATCAAAAAGTTCAAAGATGACAAACAGTAAAAACACAAGATCAAGATACAAGCAGCAAATGAAAAGACTCATCAGAGCCATTTCTACCGTACCTGGAAAAATTTTGCTTTGCGCAACGGCGATGGTTCTGGAGGAGGTTTTGCAGAAGCATTGTTTTCTCCATTGGAAGCCATTTCTAGATCAATTCGATTTCTAAACCAGAGACCAAATCAAAAGTTCAGAGCCAAAAAAATAAATAAGATTCAAGCAAACTGTCACAATCTACAATCGAGCTAACTAAGAGCAAATCAAGATTACCACAAAACTAATACTCGTCCACAAAAAGAATTATTGACTTCTCCAATAGACAGTACACATGAATAATAAAACCACCATAATGTGGAAGCAGGACTTCCACCAAGGGGATCCAAAAAGTAACAAAAGTAAACACGCAAAGAAGCTAAGAGGATCCAACATCTAATACATACTTAAACAATTTGAACATATACACGCATTGTTAGTTCACCCAGTCCTCACTACACAAATTAATTGGTGTCAGCAAAATGAATTTTTCCTCATCAAGATCCTCTATAGTCCGACTAATCCGGATCAGCCCCGTTAAAAACCCAACCCAACCTAAGATAACTCCATTTCAAAGCTCAAAACCCGTGACCCCTGGTTAAAAGTAAGAACCTTTTACATTCCACCACACCCCTTCACCAAATGTGGTGGATCCTCTTTATAGATCAATCACAATTTCTAATAGCAAGATGATATCTCCCCATCTCACCCCCCCCCCCAACCCAAATAAAATTAACAAAAAATCCCAAATCAAATTACAAAAGAAGCAAAATTTCTAAAAAATGAACACACCCATATCAAATTATCATTTAAAAGCTAACAACTTGATTCCATATTCAGCAAAAATCACCTGGTTGTCTCTAAATGTTAATGTAAAACAGAAATAATACTAAGTGTAAGCTCAATACATGAATTTATAGATTAAAATTCATATAGATTCAAAACAAAATAGCGTATAAAACACGTAAAATCAAGATTCAAGATCTCTAATCACACCAAACATACCAACTAGAGAGATAAAAAAGTGATCTTTGAACTTAAAAAAAATAAAATGAAACAATCAAAGCTTATGAGCAACTCTAAAAGACCCCACAACAGATCTGAATCTATTTTTTTCTCAAAAAGAAAATTGAACAAAAAAATATTGCATTACCTAAGTGAATATTGAAATCCTGAAGGAAATGATGAAGCTTAGTGTAAAATGAAGAGATATATAAAACTCAACAGAAATTGGGTAAATGGTGGGGAGTTCTAAATAATTGCTGGTAGTTAAAAAAAAATCTGAAGTTTTCTGCTTGAAAATAAATAAATAAATATGTTATCTTTTTTGTATCCAATTTATTTATTTAATTTAATTTAATATAAAGTTTTAAAATATATATTTCAAAATCTAAATATAGAATTAATTATCATTTAAGTACTATATTGTAGTTATTAATAATATGCCACGTTGGTTACGTGTCACTAACGTAGACAAAATTAAATGTTCAACGTTATCTTTCCAATTAGAACGAAACATTAGTTATGTACCTAGTTAACGTAGTATTCAATTGGTCACAAATCACTATTTTAATTTAGGTAATATTATTTAATTGGATTTTTTTTTAATTATTAAAAAGGAGACTTTTGAGTATTTTGATCTATTCTCTCCGTCCGGTATTATTTGTTATGATTTTTATTTATAGAGTCAAAACTTTAAGAACTTTGACTAACATTTTAAGATATATTTTTTCATCATATTGATATGCAAAAAAAAAAATGCAATTTCTAGTATTTTTTATATAGTTTTTGAATATCTAAAGTTTTTATTTAAAATATCAAATTAATGTAATTTAATTTAACATTAAAAATTAGTAAAATTGATTTTCAAAAAACGCAACGTGACAAATAAAAATGGAAGGATGGAGTATTAAATATTCGTGTGGCTATAATGCTTTTATTAAGGCTGTTTGGTGTAAAGAATAACATCAAATACTTTTGCGATTAAATTATAGTGTCGTTTAGTCTATAACTTATCTTGAGATTAATAATTAATACTGGAACAAGTTATTCTTCTCTTGGGGTGGTATAGTAATCTCAAAATAATTTATTTATGAGGTAAATAGATAGAATGACAAAGATATCATTTTAAATCATTTTTGTATATATCTTTTTTTTTGGATGATAAGATAATATATATAATATAAAAAAAGTTATAGAGTTAAGAGGTATTGGTCCCTACATTGTTGCCATAGTTTGCTAGCATTACTAGATTTTCAAAATATGCTAACTTACTATAAGTTGTCCTTAATACTTTTTTAGTAGATATTACACCATGACGATCATCCTCGATAAGAGATAGAATACGATATGGTGGAGTGGATAATAATATAGCTTCTACGGACGGTGTTAGGTTGGTACCTAATCTTGACAAAACATCTGCTACCTCGTTTGTTGTATATCATTTTCACATTCATGTATTTTTACATTACTTTTAACACCACGTATAATAGCATTCTCATTCTTCATCACTTCTTATTTGTACGATAATCCTTCAATATTTTCTATTAAAAGATTACACTGTTTAAATATAATTCTTATGTATGAATTTATTTGATCAATTTTTACGTTTATTTTTATTTTGATTTCTCATAAATTTTCTTTTACTTTAACAAACTTAAGATGGAAGTTCTATTTTAAGCTAAATAAGAAGAAAGTTAATTTTTAAATACATATTGTACCATCGTGAGAAAATAAGATACATAAAAAAATTATTTGAGAAAATAAAAAAACTAAATAAAGTTCAAAAACACAAGAACAAGTTATTACAGATTCTATTATAATTTATCTCACAACAACTTATATTCAAACCGAACAATTCCTAAAAATACTACAATTTTAAAATTAAGTTACTTTTAATAATTGAAAAATAATACTTTTTTTTCGAGAAAATAAAAATCGTGTTACATAAATTGAGATTAACACGTAATATTTTAGTTATTATGCACAAAATTCCAACACATCAATGTAGAAGATAAATAGTACTCACATGAATAAAGAAATTTTACATAACTTATTCATATGTAACTTTAAGCAGCAATCACACAATCCACTAATGTTACGATGGGATTGATAAAATAATTTTACCCTTAATTAAAAATTTTAAGATCGAGCTCTGAATATAAATTTTATCAGAGAAAAATATAGTATCACTTTTAATAATCTTATCATAATAATCTGAATTAATTTGAACTCAATTAAAAATACCAAACATTATGTGGATCAAAAGATAAAGTTTGATATTTACTATATTTTTCATTAAATAATAATAAAAAAAGAGTCAAATACGTCTTCGTTATTGCAATTATATTTCACTGTATATTTTTTTTATACGAATATATATGGATGGAGTTGGTAAAAATTCAGGAGTCCATTAATAAATAAAAAAAATAGTACTATTTATAAATAATTATTTGTGAATTGTGAGATTTTTAAATTTACGTTGAGGGTTGTAGAAGTTTGGCAAGGGACTGTACACAGCCAAATTTGAAATTTTGTCAGTTTTTGTTTAAATTAAAGTTATTGAATTCAAATGAATTTTAATATTAATTATTTTATTTTTATTTTTATTTTTTTAAAATTTATATTCAATTGTTATTTATATCTAACATTATATATGATATATTAAAGATTACATAGTTAAATTTTTAAAATCAATTTTATTGATTTCACTTTCTTCTAGTGATATGCTTTTTTATAATCTCAATTCCGATCCAATTATCGTGCATTTAACTATTGACCTTTAATTATTATGATTTTATATAATTATCATATAAAAAATTATTTGACTAAACCGATATACAGAGATGAAAAAACAAATTGATATATAATCTAGAATGAACCCTCAAATTAAAAAGGAATAAATTCTCTAGATATAATTTTTCCTATTAAACTATATATTTATATTGATAATGACTTTTACTTGTTTATAGGGATAGCAAGGAAAATTGAGTGTATTTTTGGAGCAACTAAACAATTTTTCCCTAACTAAATAGTTGGTGCTTTTTGGTGTTGTTTTGTTTGAATATAAGTTAAGATAAAATAAATTGGATCGAGATTAATTTTTATTGATTATTTGATTTGTTATATTTAAAATAATATGTATTGTATAAATTTTAAGGATAAACTATTTGTTTATAAAAATAGCTTCATGAATGTGAATAATGAAAAGCGATGTATAAAGGATTTAGAAGGATATTTTTGTTGTGTACGTATTTTATTTCGGAATAGTAGGGGCGATGTTTGGTATTCGAATAGGGTTTCCAAATTACGAATTCGATGATTGGTAGTTAAATTTCGACAATCCATAAATCAATATGGTATTCGGTAAAATCTTATTGAATTTGTAGCTGATTGTACTACAAAGTTAATAATATTATTGCTTCAATTAATTCTATTTTCTACGTGAATACACGATATAATAGAAGATCAACAAGCAAAAATAATCAAGAAAATTAAATTAACACAACTCAAAGACAAATGTATTTAGTTGTCTATGTTTTGTATTTTTCTCTTTGAACTGGTACTACTCAGAGATATGAACCTTTTAATATGACATTCATTAAGTAAATTATTTTTCGTATTTCAAAAATATCGAATAACGAATAATTCTAATGTCTTATACCAAACTCAAATACGTAATTTTAAAATTCTACTCTCGAATACCATACCTAATAATGAAATAATTTTATTTCGTGTTAATATAAAAACATGAAGTGGCTGTAGTTTAGTGGTAAGAATTCCACGTTGTGGCCGTGGAGACCTGGGCTCGAATCCCAGCAGCCACAATTAATTTTTTTTCTTTTTACTTTTTTAGTTTCAGTTTCGTATTTTTGGTTCACTTAATAAAAGCCCAAATCTCATTTTTATTTGATTAATAGTACTTTTTTCCCCCTCAGAGCAGGCTACTAATTTTTTTTTTCAACAAATTCGATCTCAATCAATCGAAGGTACAGATCTCGATCTATTGAATTTATACAGTTTCGTATTTTTAATTTAGTTTTAATGTTTTTGCTACTGTATGATTCTGTGTTTGTGATATGTATAGATCTGGATTTACATGATTTCAGATTTTTGGAAGAGTTTGATTTTGTTATCTGTTGTTCTGTGTGTCGTTTTTGTCATTGATTTTGATTTTGGTTTGTTTTCTTCGTACATGAATGGAGTTTTGATGGGTGAAGTGGTACCCATTTCTGATGAGTTTTTTTTGTCCCTTTCGATGATAGTAGAAATTTTTGTAAAGGATAGTTATGAGGAAATGGAGAAGATGGTAACAAAGTGATCACATAGCGGAGTGGATATCGCGTTAGACTCCGAATCTAAAGGTCGTGGGTTCGAATCCCACTGTGATCACTGCCTACTTTTTTGATCAAAATTTTTGTTTGAAAACATTGTTTGTTCATGATTTTCAGTGAAATTTCATTTCAACTCACAAAGCTTCAACTTATTTCTAAGAGAAAAATGCATGTCCAAACACAAATTCAAGTTCCAAAAACTATTTTTTCTACAAACTACGAAAACTCATTAGTTTTCGAGTTTTAAGTAAATTTATGGCTAAACGCTAGGTTAGTTAAATTCTTTCAGAAATGTTGCGTTTGTTATCTGTTCTTTTGTCTTTCTCAATGTTAGTGGACAGAGTAGTACTGAAATGAGTGTTTTTGTCCCTTTTGATGGTAGTGGAAATTTTCGTAAAGGATAGTTATGAGGAAATGGAGAAGATGGTAACTAAGTGATCACATAGCGGAGTGGATATCGCGTTAGACTCCGAATCTAAAGGTCGTGGGTTCGAATCCCACTGTGATCACTGGCTTACTTTTTTTTTCTTTCATATTTGTGTTTGGTTTTGGAGTTCGATGTGAGTTTACATATACTTGGTTCCTGTTTAGGGAGTAGACTTTCAAATTTTTGTTTGAATGCGTTGTTTGTTCATGATTATTGGTGAAGTTTCATTTCGATTCACAAAACTTCAACTTTTTTCTTAGTAGAAAGTGCATGTCCAACTACAAATTCAAGTTTCAAAAACAATTTTTGCAATAAACTTTGAAAATTCATTTTTTAAGTTTTAAGTAAATATATGGTTAAACGCTAGGTTAGTTAGATTCTTTCGGAATTGTTGAACCGTTGCTTTTGTTATTGTCTTTCTCAATGTTAGAGGAGAGAGTAGTACTGACATGTATAAGGGAACGGAGAAGATGGTAACAAGTGATCTCACAGCGGAGTGGATATTGTGTTAGACTTATGATCTAAAGTTTGTGGGTTTGAATCCCACTGGGATTGCTTCATGCCTTCTTGTGCACCTGTTTTGTTTTTCTTGGTTTCATATTTTGGTGTTTGGTTTGGGAATTGCATCCGAGGGTCTATCTGAAAAAACCTCTCTACCTCCCAAGATAAGGGTAAGGTTTGTGTACACTCTACCCTCCTAGACCTCACTTGTAGGATTACATGGGGTATGTTGTCGTTGGTTTGGGAATTGCTTAGTGAAATAAAAATTATTGTAATATAAAATTCGAAAGAGGTTGTACTTTTTTCTTCGGAGATATAAGCTTGAGGCAATTGGTTTGAGAGATTGTTATGAGCTGCCTCCACTGCATATGCATTTAGTTATGAACTTGGTGCTCCTGCTAAGTAATTTTGGTTTTGATTTGGGGACATGATATAGGTAAATTATGCCACCAAGATATTTCTATTGAAAATGCATGTTGGTTTTCACTTGATTAATGGTTTTATTCCTCTAATCATTGCCTCGGCGTGAGAGATGCTTATGGAGTGAAATAAGAGGCCAAGTTTTCCTTTTTCTGTTCTATTGGTTTAGGTGTTTGTTTGTGTCACATGTTGCAATAATCTTCCTTTACTTTATCTACAAAGGAAGTACATGAAAATCTCAAGGGTGTTACTTGAGTATTTGAAGGAATAGGAGCAACTTTACCTTAACATTTTCATAAGTATGTCTACCATGATGCTAGGTTTGTGAATTTAATTAAATCATTCCCTAAACAAGTGTTAGGCTGTTACAGTAGGATTGATGTCTGATTATGGAATATGCATAAGGTACATTGAGACAGAGAATTTTAAAGGTATCAAAGTGGTTTTAGATTGTGAAACATGTGTATAGAGCGGTGTGAAGCTTCAGAGTTTTGAGCTGAACACAATGTTGTGCATGGTATAGCTACCTAACTTGTCCAATGAGTCTTTTCTCTAGTGGTAAAGAGGAGGACGATACCTTGAGGTTGTGTTTCTTAATTGTAAATGAAAACAATGTATTCGTTAACTCTAAAACTGTCATTGATCGTTGACGTAATTGTTCAGTTATTGCTTTTCAGTAACTTGGCTCAGCAACTTGTAGTCTCATCAGAACATTGATTATACAAGGAGGGAGGGGATGTACTGTCGATGACCCACTAAAGTAACCCAATCTTTTGAATGTAGGGCGATAAGAAAATCAATTGAACTCATTTTCAAACAAATAAGATACACGAAAAGACTATGTAACATAGGAAATCAAGATTATTCCATCAGAGCTTGTCATTATTAGAGAAACAAAAAGATAATCTACTTTTGCATAGACGGGTTGAAATTCTTAGTATCTGTTTTGTGCTATACCAATTTTCCAACTCCAAAAAGAATCGAATGTTGCTTGTCTCATGGTGATATTTTATTCATTTTTACCTGGTAACTTGATAATGGGACTGATGAAACACTAGAGATCATCGCAGGAACTGGACGTTTGTGTTTTAGTTCAATAGCTTTCGTGAGTGGGGTATCAATTAGCATCTACTTCATTTTCAATGTTTTTCAGTTTGTGGATTGTAAAGGAATTCTGTCTTGCACCTTATTTCTCTGAAATCGTAAAGCTGTTCTTGCAGACTAACTGTTGTGTTACTAAACCAATTACTAATACTCTTCTTTTGGTCCTAACTGTTGGCTCTTGAACTTTGTCTTGCAGATAATGGATGATCAAGATTTAGGATTCTTTGCTAACTTTCTTGGCATCTTTATTTTCGTATTTGTTATTGCTTATCATTGTGTAGTGGCTGATCCCAAGTACTTTGGCAACTAACTGATTTAGATGATCCCATAGTAAGTAGTAACTTTTAATGAGCTCAAGATGAATTTCATTTTTATCGTTTATTATTACCAGTCAGTTCTTACCTGAATATTATGAGATCGGATATTTGGTCTGACAAAGTCGAAGTTTTATTTATTCTCTCTCTCATTTTGTGAACGTGATGGGTCTTGATCCATTGCAACTATTCTTAAGAAAATGTGCAGAATCATCGGGTTAGACCTATCAGAAACAACCTTTCTACTTTTACTTAGAGGTAAAGCTGCGACACTTCACCCTTCCCAGATCCCATTTGTGGAGTATCACTGGGTATGTTTGTTGTTGGGTCTGCACCTAGAGGTTCAGTGATAAGCTCTCTTTGGCTTAACTACTTTGTTTGGTAAACAACACAAATGATTATAAGCTTTAACCAGTCTTCTTTAAATTGCTAAATGCTAATATCTTTTGTAATCTCTGAAATATTCTTTTCTGAAATAAGCAAATGTTTCTCAGAAATAATGTTGGTTGAAAATAAAAGTGAAATTTCAACGCTTACAAATTTTCTAGGGATAATTGGTCGTCTTTGACGACTTAAATTCTCATTCCTCATGACTTGCTTTAACAGCTAGTCAAATGTAGAATTATTGTCCATCTTCCAGAGCTCATACGGTCATCCATGAACCAAAAATGATTTTAAAGTATATACATATATATACACATTATTATTCCAGATATTCCTAACTTTTAAAATAATCATGGTGATAGTCGCAATACATTACTTTTTCTTTTAATTAAAGGTTTCGATATTGATATTTAGATATAGAAAAAATCTTGAGGAAAGGATCAAAATAATCTTTTTTCTTTGGGTTAAGCTCAAAGTGATCCTTGAGTTTTCACATGGAGCACTAATAATCTCTTATGTTTGTAATGTTGGTGTACTTTTGGTCCTCCTCGAAAATTTTACCTATTTATTAGCATTGATTTTAGGATTAATTACCTGAATATACAACTTAAGTTTACATATTCTCCATATTTCCCTTATTTTTTAAAAAAATACTAAAATCCCTATTTTTTAATAAATCTAATCTAACAGATACATTATTAAATTAGAATCCTAATAAATCCTAACCAATTAAATCTTATCCCTAATTTTACTCTTTATTTTCCCCAAATAAAGAACCCATTTACACCACTCCCAAAATTAATGCATCAATTTCTCAACTGTTCATCTTCTCAATTTTGAAAATCAAAATTTTTGCTCTCCATCCCTTCGTCTGATCTGTCCGCCATTTTTGTCTACTCTGTCAGCCTTTGAAAATCAAAATTGTGCTCTCCGTCCGTCCGCCTTCGTCTAATCTGTCCGCTATTTTTGTTTACTCTGTCCGCCTTTGAAAATCAAAATCGCCAATTTCGTCTACTCTGTCCGCCATTTTCGTCCAATATTCTTGAAAGGTATTGTGTTCTTCTTCGATTCTCTCTTTTCATTCTTCTATTTTTCTAATATTTCATGGATCTGTCATTTAGTATTGGGATTACTCAAATAATCACTTCAAACTCTAAACAAATCTATATTTTTGAAGATCCGAAATTGGTTGAAAACAAGTCTAAGAGCTTGCATAATCTTCTAACAATGAATAAACAAAGTTCGAAGAAGCATAAAACATAAAAAGAGGCACATGCAAAGACACCCAAGAAGAGGGGTAGAAAGCTTGCAATGGCCATATCCAGACCTCCACTGCCATCGGTACGTATTTCGATTTTATTTTTTTTTTGTAATTTTTTTTTGTCACATGCAATGACTTTTTTGTATTATCAGAAAAAATATTTTTATATTTTTTAGATTATTTATTTGATACAGAAAATACTATTTTTTTTTGTACATTTTGTTTATTAAGTATGACTAATGTACAAATAAGTTGAAAATCAAAAAGAAATTATGTAAATCAAAACCCAGTTGCGCCTCTTCTTGGTTGTCACCTCTTTTTGGGGTTTATGCTTATTAGATCTTTAATAAGCATATAATGTTAATTTCCTATATCAATTATCACATATAACATATAATGTTGTTTTCCAATTTATCAGATATAGTATATTTGATCATGTTGTTGTCTAAAGTGTATGTAAATTTAAATTTCAAATTATAGAGAATATGTAAACTTAAGTTTAAATTTCAAATTATAGAATTATATGTATGTTTGAATCAACATAAGTATCATTTTGACTGGTCTGCATTGTGTTGTTACAATTATGTATCAAGCACA
>NC_028640.1:4050364-4077798 GCF_001406875.1 Solanum pennellii
TTTTAAAAAAAAATTAATATCTTTTGTACAAATAAGATATATTCAGTACTATGATTTATATATATTACGAACAATTATTTGCCCTTCAAAATATGAATTTTTTTTAAGTATCTACACACATGATACTATATTACTAAATTAAATTAAATTAGAACTGACAATAATTTGGGTGAAATATCCGCAATTAATATTGATTAAAGTAAGTTTGAATAAGGATTATAAAATAAAGTATTTGATACATAAATATAATGTAAAATTTAAATAGAGTTTAACAAAAAAAAAAAAAATTAGTCTGCCAAAAAAAAGGGAAGATCACTAATGAAAAATTATAATTTAATTTAGAGTTTTATATTGGATAAAACTGATTTTGAAACACACAAGTTAATGCCTTTTTTTATGGGATTAATAATTGTAGCATATTAAAAGTAGGAATTAATTCAAATTTCAGTTTTTAATCCCCCAAATCACTCAACAAACGGATAAAATGGCATAATATATAATGTATCCGAATGTTTTATTATGTATCAGAAACTTCTTTAAAATAAGGGATTTTTTGTAATTTGAAAAAGAGTAGGGATAGGAGGTAATTTATGTTTTACACTATGTGATTTACATAATTTTTACTTCATTTTATCCATAACCTATGTATGAGATGTTTAATCGTCATTATATACATTTAGTAGAAATAAAAACTCCATATGAAAGAATGTGAGAAGAAAAAAACTTTGTTTTGTTTAGTAGAAATCGTATTGCAGATAAAGTCGAGAGGTTTATCACGATAATTTTACGTGCAATTGTCCAATTTTTTCTTTTCCTGCAAAGTCATATGTTAAGATGTTTTTTGTTTAGCTGCAGTAATATTTAATGAACAGAACAAGATATTTTTCTTATCACCTTCTCTCAGATAGATTTATTATTTCTATTATATAAATAAAGACGATTGGACATTTTTTGTATAAAATTAATGTTAAAAAAAGGCAAAATTTTAGGGGAGGATCAAAAGTAAACTGATAATAAAAACATGAGTGACTATTAGTACTCTATGTGAAAACTCAAGAATCACTCCAAGCGTTAACCCGAAATATAAATCTTTAATGAAGTGTGCTACCCCAAATGGAAGCTATTAGAAATTCCAATCAATGGAGCTCTCTCATGTAGTGTCAAACATCAAATGGAATAAATAAATAAAATTATAGCTACACCACTCAACTTTTTGTTTACGCATCTTTGGTCAAATTTTAGGAATTATCAACTATATAATTGACTAGAAGAAAAAGATAAAATTAAAAATGTTAATTTATTTTTTGATTTTTAATTTTAATTTTGCACATTAAATCGAGAACCATTGATAATAAAACTTACAACCCGGAAACCCGACAAGAGTGAAGAAAAGCCCAGGAACATGAATCCGGCGAATCCAAAGGCTATTGAGATATCCGATTGAACGCAGAATGCATTGTTAACCGTACACGTGTCCATCTCCTTCAAAGTCCGAACCAATGACGTTGCCGCCGATCCCGCCGACAGCAACAGGTAAGCAAAAACCTACCGGCAATAAAGAGAGCTAATAATCAAAAACACATTCAATTTTTTTCGAATTTCATACTTAAACTATCAAGTTAGGGAGAGTTTCTTGACTGAACTATTGTTAACAATTTATCAAATTGTTCTCTTTTGCTACCTCACATGTCGTTACAGTTCGGTTATGAAATTCAAAAGATTGAAATTCCACTCAAATTAGACAAAATTGACTTCGTGTTTCACAAATTTCTGCAAAAAAACGGTGAACGACCTCCATTAAAGTGAAGGATTTACGAACCTGATCGTGGCCGAAATCGAACCAAACTTGAACGACTTCAGGGAAAACAGTAGCGCCTCTTGAAATCTCCCAAACGGATGCTCCTACTTCGAAGAGTGAATATAAGGCAACAATTGCACCGGCAACAGCCACAAACCTATACAGTAAAAGGAATCAGCGAATTTGAACGCCGGAGAACTAAATCTTCATTGAATCTCGACTCCTGATACTCAAAATCATCGTGATTATCAGTATAAAACCGGAAAAATCAGTTAATTTGAACTCCGTAGTACTATAAACAACTTCAATGAGCAAATAATCCATCAAACTTCAACTCCGGGGTATTTAAATTGTTGCGATTATAAGTAAAAGCAAAAGGAATCAACCAATTTGAACTCCAGAGTACTACAACAATGTCGTTTTATCAGTATTCCAAATTTGTTTTTTTTTTTTTGCTAAAATGAGCTAAAAGTCCATCAAACTTCTACTCCGGAGTATTCTATTTCCAGTCAAATCGCGTGAAAGAGTTTGCTGATGAAAGGAGGAAATCCATTAGAACAAAAAAAACTACTGCTATAATTACCTGAAGGCATCGAAGTGATGCCACTGAGGCAAATCGGAGCCGCGGCGAGAATTAGTGAACATGAAGATAGCTGAAGCAAGAGAGAAGCAGAAGGAAGCAAACCGGAAGACGATAATCAAAATGTTGAACCGCCGGAGCTTGTGTAGGGATACGCTGGAGTGGAAGTGCGACGGCGACGGAGTCTCGACGACGCCGTTTCGAACTTGAGGTGATCTCATCATCTCGAGTCTCAACGGTGCATTGATAGGGAAACGACGGCGTTTTGAAGCTTTTTACTGTTTTGCTTCAATGGAGTAGGGTTTCGAAATTTACAGGACAATTACATGGCATAATTCCATTGAAAGGATAGAGAGAGAAAAAGAAGGAATATGTTTTTGTAAAGATAAAAGAGAGGAAAAGCTGAGGAAGATGACAAAAGGAATAACAGAGAAAAGTAGTTCCAACACTTATAAGAGCTGCGCTTAAATTGTGACGGAATTATTGAGATTTTTAATCCTCGGTTGTAATGATTTCACAATCGAGCAAACTTTTGTAATGTAGAGTTAAGATCGATTAAAATTGAACTAAAACGGTAATTTGAATTGAAAAAAAATTATTGATTTAATAACGATTTTAATTTTCTTTTTATTATCAAGTAATAGATTTTGTAATAGTTTGAGATTTTTCTCAACGAATTAATCAATAACTTGATCGTAAATTAATTAATTATATTTATATTATTTGATATACGAAGTTCTTGATATAGGACTTAATTTCATACTTCTATTTCTTGTTGTTTCAAACTATTAATTATTCTACAATGTATTAGTGTTTGTTCTGGAGCAAGATGCGGTATGCCAACTCATGTGCACAGTTCATTTGGTTTGTCACCTATCTCTAAGTGACTTTCAATTTTTTTTTTGTGTCAAATCTTAATAGCTAAATCAAAGCGAACCGATAATAATCTTGACACACGATACTTGATAAGACAATATCTTAGAGGTACTATAATAGTTTAACACGTCTACAAATCGAATCAATAATCGATAAGTCAAACCAATAAACTCCAGAATCAAATCGAACCAATCAATACACAACCATATCTTGAGTAATGTAAAAACTTTAACCATAAAATTTTCTTGTATTTTCTTCAATTAAGTGTTAACAATCCTGTATTAAAAAGGATCGAAAATCATAAGTGACTTGTCGAGTACCGCACAATATTATTTATGAAAATCTAAAATCATTAATATATAGCTATCTGCAAAAATAAACTTCGCAATGTATGAGTTCAAAGTTAGTCGAACCTTGATTTCAAACACCAAATGAAAAAGAAAACTACTAAATATTTGTTTGGCAAGAGTATAGAGAGAAAATGTGGACCCTATTCAATAATTAGAACTTTTAATTTTGGGATTAAGTAATTAGTAATACTTTATATTGCTTCCATTTTCATGGTGTCTTAATTGATAGGTCATGAAAATGTAGAAGTAAGAAATATTTTTGAATTTTATGTTTTTTTTAAACACAATAGATCATCAATATGTAATATTAGAGTACAAAATACAGTACATCTTTCTTTGTTTCTTCCTTTTTATAGACACACTTTACTTTGAAAAAGATTCAATGTTCAAAGTACACACACTGCTTGTTGCTTTCTACATGTGCTACATCATTTGTCTTTTTGATTGAATAAGCTTGGAAGAGAACTTTAACATGTCTTCTAAGTATAACTTTTTATCGTCAACGATAGCATATGTACAAATCTTATCTCTATCTTTCTGAGATCTAAACACATACGTGAAAGTATAAAAAGAGTAGAATGTAAGATCCCGACAACTCAATGGAAGAGAATCAACTAGTGAATGTACGCAACCTTATCTCTACCTTTGTGATATCTAAATAATTTTTTTATCATTTGAACTAGACAAATGCAACTCCCTCCCCCCACCCCCCTCCAAACCACCACACACAAGAAACGAATGAAAAGAAAAACACCATACATACAATGGGAAAATATGACTTGACCCCCACACACAAAAAAGAAAAAAGCACTATACGTTACAATGGGAAAATATGACTTGATATTACAACCAAATATCAACCCATCCACTTTTTTTCATTAATGTGCCTTCTTTCACTTATGGGGTGGAAGAGACATAAAGCTTGATATAACATCAAAAAAAAAGATAAGGCCAAAGATCACAAAGTTCAGCAACCTATAAAGTTTTTTCAAGAAATATAACTGGCAATGAACCTTCAAAGTAAGACTAGAAAGGCACAATACACAATGTCTAACGGTTGACAAATTCTACACTTTGTAGCAACGAAACATCCAGCCAAAAGAACGATGATAAGCCATTTTCTTAGCTTTATCATAAAATGCATTGGTACATTTCTGTGTTCACTACATTTCTTGTGACCGTCTTACACAACGACTGACCCTTTTCTTGAATTCATCCCTTTTTTCCCTCCATTCCTTCTGCACAAGACCATAAAATGATACAATTAATAAGATATTAGAAGGCACTTCAGGGTATCAGATGGAAGTTAAAAAGAGTGATTCAGAAATGTGTCTATAGTTCATCCTTACTGTACAAAACAGCTTCCCTCAACTATAAAGAAGAAACTACATGTCATTTGCTTTCTAGTTTTATCAGCACCTTCCACTCTAACAAACTCAAATATCTTCCACCGGCTGATTGATCTCACTATCATCACACAGACTTGGCTACATTTTAAGGTAACTCCTAAAAGTCGAGATATCTAAGGACATTTTGTTTATAGAGAGATAGTTGTGGGGATATTACTATGCGTGAAACTCAAAAAAGAAAACCTATTGAATGTGTGAAGACATATGAACTACAGAAGGTTCCGATGAAGTTCCAATGTTAGGCAGTTCATTTACAGGGGATCAATAAGAAAGAATTTAGAAATCAAGTTACTTACAGCAGCTTCCACGTTAGCAGGGGACTCATCATTAGGACTTGAAAGCATGGATATGATGCTCAAAATTATACTCTCCACCTGCACAGGACTCTCAAAGTCAATTTTGATTCTATAGAAATAGATCAACATTTGCACATGTCAATAAGCAATAAATAAAGAAGCACTGAAGTCGGGCGAAATATAAGATTGAAGCAATTACATTTGAAACCACGGGAAAAAAAAATCATCACAGGTGATGTCCTTACACTTGACATGCATCATTAAGTTTGGCAAGCACGTTGAACAGAGAATTCTAATCTAGTAGAACTCTGAACATGTCAGAATGCAATGCTTATATAAAGCAATTGCTCAATTTAAAAAGAGGGGGAGGGGGACCCCACAGAAGAGATTAAATCCTTTGATCAACGGAACCTGTAGTATTTTTTTCATGCATGTGGAACTTGAGAATGAAGAAAGTACACAGGTTTGATGCATTTGACGAAGGGATGAAGGTTAAAAGACAAAGTGGTCATATTGAATTCCACGACCTACTCAATTACAAAGAGATTAAACATTGATAGAAGAGTTATCACTAATAGAAGATTAAGGCAGTCACAGGATACACAACAAAACTTATAGATCCATGTTCTTGAGGTCATACATTGCCTTCTCAAAAGAGGAGCAATGTGAAGAATCAAAAGCTCATTAATTTTAGTTTTTCTGGGAAACGCTTAAGAAAAGCACTCAGAAGATCTCCAAAGCGTTTCTTTTATTTTATTTTGTTTTTTTATTCATATTAGTAAATTCAGATGATCTTGAGACTTGAAACAAAAACAAGAAACAGTAGCCAAATCTTGGAGAAACATTACCCCCCACACTTTTTAAGTTTTTTTGCAGTAAGCAAAATGAAAAGATAAGGCAAAATCTTCCTCCATGCAGTTGGTGGGAGGTTAGAAAAAATAGGAAGAAAGACAGATATTCTGCACTTCACATTTCACAATGACATTTGTGATATAGCAATACCGTGTGGACAGGAGACCAACGCTCATTAGCACACTCATAGCCATTTGGATCATCACCAGGGGGGTGAAGAATTGAGATGCAAACCTTCCCATCAGAGTAAACTGTATTGTCATACCCAAAAAACAAGCAAAAACTAAAATCAGTGCTGACAATGGTAATGAAGAACAACTAGTTTATTAAGCTTCAAAAATAGATATGTAGCTACAGACCATTTGGATGCCAGATCTCTGTGGTAAACCTTACAGTTGGAGGACTGTTGGGATAATTTTCAGGAAAGCTCATGATAGCATTAAAGAAACCCCCTTCACTGCAATAATAGCGATTACACAATTTTATACCCTTAATTAAATACGAAAGAACTGTCATGTTTTAGCATATCTACGGTTAATACAACAATCACAGATTAAAAGAAAGTTAATAGGCGAGGAATGCAAATTCCAGAAAAAATGAGTTCTCAAAACCGCAAGCACCAAGGACACAAAGTTAGCTGGAAACAGTCCTTTTTTCACATAAATTACTTCGCGCCTACACTTAATAGGGAAAATAAATTATCTATTTTATGTCAAACTAGACTCTTTACTTGTACATTCTCTCCATGTAGCCTCTCTCCCCGGCAAGATAAATCTATACACTTCAATTGCTTGAAATCTCAATACATTCTTCATACCAATCAAGATAGGCAGAACTCTCCCTCTGAGATGGTGGACATACTCAATTGAAATGGGAAACACTATTGAAATGGTGTACCACTTAGCAGTCCCCTAAAACCGGTACGAATAAATCTATAGTTATCAATTTTCATGGGTCGGAGGAGCAACCGACAGGGAGTTCATCTTCAAGAAATAATTGAATGACAAGATCCTTCTTTTCAACCAACCAATGCAATCCTCTTTCTATTCTGCTATATTCCATTTGATTCCAATACAAAGATACCATTAATGTATCTATTTCAAAGCTTCAGCAGAAATTCGAAAAACCCAGAACCCAAATAGGCCAAAACCTTATTATCAAATATCAGTAGATTACAGCTCAACAGAAACCTGAAAATGTTCAGAACCCAATTACTTGACTCGACCGCACAGCCATTTCAAAGGAACATTTACCCCCAAATCACAACACATTCTAAAATTAAATGAAAATATTAATAGAATCACAACCCAATTACTTGAATCATCAGACAGTCATTTAAGCTACAACAACAAATTCAAGAAACAAATTAGCTACAAACCCAAATTCAAAATCAAGACAAAAACAAGGTGACCACTCACTATAAAGTATCTTGAGGTCCAATAATGGTGACACTCCATTCAAACAAGTTGCTTTCATCAACCAAACCAGCCGAAAATCCATCAACTGGGTGTTTACAGAGATCTGCAAGAAAAAAAAGCACAAATCAAAAAAAAATAAAAACCCAATTCAGCAAAAATTACATAGAATCCCAAAATGGATACCCTTAAGTTGTTTCTGAAGGAGAAGACTAGCTTGTGAAGCCATACTACTTCAGAGAGAGAGAGAGGGGAAAAAAGAGAAATTCTTCTAGAGAGAGAAAGCTAAAGAATACAAAAAGGGGTTCTCTCAAGAAGGTTCTAGGGCTGCGAAAGAGACGAAGAAAAACAGAGGTTCATGGAATTTATAAAGACAGGGGCGGTGCAGTATAAAAATTGGGGGTTAACAAGTCATTTGGAACCATTTGTGGAAGAGTTCTTTTAGATTTAAATTTTAGGAGTTGAATACTTCATATTTATTGAATTTTGAGAAAAAGAATAAATATATTTTTGAAATATCATAAATGATATGTAAATATTTTTTGTCATATTTTTAGGATACGGTGTTTCTGTCGTTTAAAAACTAGAATATATATGTTATTCACTCTAACGGAATACTAAATAGGGACACGTGACACAATCTTATGCGTCGATAAATGTTCGATCGGTGGATCAGATTATGACACGTGTATGTCAGTTAGTATAAAGGATATATATGCTCTAATTTTTGGATGCAAGGGCATCAATGTCCCAAAAGTATGACCGAAGATATTTACAAATCATTTATGATAGTTCGGAGGTATATTTGTCCTTTTCCCCTTGTATTTTTAGTAATAATATGGGGAAGTATGTTCATGGTTATGGTTAAAAAACTCAATTCGAATCGCAATTCGAACCAAATCGATTAAAAAATTGACACTTTATTTGATTTTAAATTTTAAAAATCGATACTATTAATTTGATTTTGGTTTTACTAAAAAATAATCGCAACCTAAAAACGGAAAATAGAGGATATTGATCTTGGGCATATTATTTACTATATTTTACTCACATGTACCCTTACTTTTAAGAGCATTTTTACTATTTTGTGTTTGTTTTAAAGACAAAATATAACTATTATGATATTGTGCACTAAGATATATAACTAGACTACATATAAAGTTTGACATGAGAATCAATCAATTAAGAGCTGAAGCGAACGAGTAAAGCTTAGTTGCAAATCAGAGGAATGCGCGGGAAAAACTAGACAAGTGAAAACTGGGTGTGGTGCACTACAGGGGTGTGATGAGTTGGGGATTTCGACTCCTATTGGGCTTAATATATAGAGATTTAGTGTCCTCAATGTCTATTTTATGCTCATAAGTGATGTTAAAATGTTAAAAGGCAGCAATGAAGACACAAGAGTAAGACAAGGACATTACGAGAAAAATAAGAGCGAGAAGGTTGAAAAAGTTGAAGGAAAGCAAAGTTGGTACTTGCCAAAGTCACTCGGCGAGTCGCCGAGTGGACCTTCAGCTCGCCTAAAGTTCCAACACGCTAACCCATGGATAAAACCAACTTGGTGAGCAGACAAGCGGTTTGGTGACACGCGATGAGTTCGGCGATGTCAATTTTGCTCGCCAAATGTTACAAAAAGAGGGGGGAAGAAACACGCTAAGAAGGTGAGAAGAGGAGAACTCAGCACACCGCCTACCAGTTTGGCGAACTCGACCCAGCCGCTGAATTTTACAGGAAGTTTTGGTGAAAAGCCAAGCCAAAAAGGCGAGAAGAGGAGCACTCGGCGCGTTGATCTGTTTAGTGAGTTCGACTTACTTTATCGAGTTGACTCTGTGCTTAATTCTGGGAACATATATAAATGCATTTTTAAGAAGAAGGGAAGTAGTTCTCACATTGTTCACTTATGAGTTTTTGAGTTTTTTCATTCTAGAACATATTTTTATATTTTGAGTAGAGATTTAGGGTTTGTGAGACTTTTAGCCTAATTTTTAGTATTTGACGACTTTGGATTGTTGTCAAATCTGATAAAAAACTTTGTTGGTAACGATTATTTGTTCTTTACTATGTTTGGTTGAAAACCCTACTTTTTGAGGTGTGATTATGTAGTTGAATGTGTTAGCTAGCTAATGGGTGTTGTTATTGTTATTTTGAAGTGGGTTCAATTAGTTGATTATGTATTAATTGAGGAATTGTAGTTGCAAATGTAATTCGAGCTTAGTGCTCGATACTTGCTTGAGAAAGAAGTATTAGAGTCAGAATTATTAGTTGATGATTGTATTGGTTGCATCATTATGAATCTAACTTGAGAACGTGAGTTTGATTGCAATCTTACAAATCTAACTTGAAAAAGTTAATTGATTGATACAATGAGTTGTTCGATTGTGTTTTGCTTGTTGAGGTTCGAGAGAACTCACTTCATTTGCAATAGTTGATTGAAAATAACTATTCCACTCATAACCTAGCCTATCCACTGAGATTCAACACATTAGAGTAACTAGTACTTACCCATTACGCAAAATTAACATTGGGAAAATGCACAAGTACCTCGTTAGACTATAACCGAAATTTCAGAGACACATCTTAACTAAATTAAGGTCCTACTACCCCCATTAACTTATTTTTTAAAAAATAATTTTATGTACCTTTTTGGCTTACGTGGCATCTAAATATCTTCCACGCGCCTCAATTACGTGGGTCACAGAGTGTGCCATTTCAGACAAAATTAAAGTGTATATAATTACAAAAAAAAAAAGTCTTAGGGGTAATAGGACTTTGGTTTAGTTAAGGTGTGTCTCTAAAATTTCGATCATAGTTTAGGGGAGTACTTGTGCATTCTCCCATTAACATTCAACTTATTGCACTCCCAAGAAACCTTCTCTACTTGTTTACTTCCGATTGTTAGTAGTCATAAATTGGTTACTCAAATCCCCCATTTGATATTAATTGTCAAAACTTTGTGATTACTTTAATGTTGCAAAACTTCTGCATCTACAAACGATTAGGACACAATATCACTTATTGATTGAATTCTCTACCGTATCACTCTATGTGAAATTGACCAAATTCTTAGTTGGATTTATACTTGTTAGCAACCGCCTACACTTAAAATTGAATAAAGTGTAATTGAGCATTATCAGGACGTCACTCTATATTCAAAACTGCATACACCCCAGGCTAAACACTAGAGGCGCCACACTAGCCTCCAAAATGTTGAAACCTAAGCTAGCGCACTGTCGGTGTGCCACATTAGGGTCTAAGTTGATGAAGCCCCAAGTTGACGCTATGCTGGCATACCACCGTCACAGATGTCCTGACGAGGAATCTCAAATTTTGTATGGTCTAAATTCAAGAAGGAAAATAAATTAATTTTTCAAACCCTATAAACATTATCTTGTACCTTTTTTTTAGGTATCGTCATACTTTTCAGCGCAAGAGAAGACAATAGAATTCGCTATTAGGTTTCTTATCTTCTATTTTTTCTTAAAAAACATTACTTTGCATGGAAACAATTGCTTTTGTGCTTTTTTATTATCATGAATAGCTAAGAACCCTTGATTTGGGGTTGCAGTTACGAATAATTGTTGAATATTGAATCAATAGATGAAGTTGATTATCATTTAAATTAATCTTGTGTTCTTGAATTACTATTTTAATACTCTTTCATTATGAACAATCTATTCTTTGTTCTTGAACTTGCGAGAAGAATATAGAGATAAAACTTGAATTATAAGGAACATGATTTTTTTCGTACGAAACTAGAATTTATTTGTATTTACAATAGGAATACACCTAGTTACCGTGCTTGATTACAAAATAAGAAGAAAACTTAATACTCCGTTGTAGATTCAATTTATCCCCGCTCAATGATGTAGACTGTCAAATGTGGTAGGTGATTAAAGGTCAGAATATTATAATCATAATATCACTTTTATAAATCGGTGATTTGATAACCATCTAAAAGCCATTGAGGTGATACGATACACAAATTTTTAGTTAAGATACAACACTGAAATTTTTCCAAAGCATTGTTATACTTTAAAGTGAATTGGATTGTTGATAGTTATTTTAATTCTAGCACTCTTAGTATTCAGTTGAACTTGAGGACAAAGACAACGATAAATCTATAAAAGAAAAAATATTGAATTCAGTTGAAGCTAAGAACGAAGATAAAGAACATTAGAAATTACATGATAAATATAAGTAAATAAAAATGTTAGATTCAGTTAAACCTAATTCAGTTAAACCTATGAGGAAGATTTTAAAAAATTATACAATAAATGTATTTATTTTCTTTTTTAAAAAAGTCAGATCCATAGAGTTTTTTTAAGTATAAGTTTTAAAAAATCTTATATATATATATATATATATATATATATATAAATTAATTCCTTTTAGGAAAGATACATAGAGGAATGGGCTGAGTGAGCTAGCTAACTTTTTCTTTTTTAAAAAAAGGGACCATTTTCATGGGTATGTCGACATGCAAAAGTGGATCCACACATTAATGTGTGTGCTAAATACTTTGTAATTTAAAATTTTGAATTATCTAACTTATAAGTAAGATTTTTATTTCAATATAAATTATGTTAAGATGAATTTATATTTTTTATTTATTTTTAATTAAATATTTAGATCTAGTTTAAGCTCCTAAGAATAATTATTTTTTTTAAAATTAAAAATATCATCTAAAAAAGAGCTTTTGAAAATTTCAAAATTAAAATCAAAACGAATTTTAATGTGAAAACAAAACACCAAAATTAAAAAAGCAAATGATGTTTAAAAAGTATAGGTCTAAGGGTCCGTTTGGATGGGCTTAATAAAAACAGCTTTAATAAAGTACTTTGAAAGTGTTAAAACTTATTTTTAAAATAAGCAGTTATGTGTTTGGATAAAAGTGCTGAAGTTGCTATGCCAAATGTGAAAAGGGAAAAATGGAAAAAAGAGATGTTAGGGTTATGTTGTAATTTGGAGATTGTATAAAAATATTAAAGGCAAAAAGATAAAAACGTGGTCAACTTAAAACAGCTTATAAGCTAAAAAAGGAAAAGCACCCCTACCTCAGCTTTTAACTTTTGGCTTAAAATAAGTTTCTTTTAACTTAAAATAAGTTATTTTGAGTATTGCCAAACAACTAAATAAGTCAAAAATCAGCTTTTAAATCAGTTTGACCACCTTTAAAACTGAGCCAAACAGGATCTAAATGATGACAATTACCACAAGTATTAGACAAACAAATACATGCCAACATGTGTATGTTTTTCCTCCGTGGATCATGCGTTGCACTTTTGGATTTGTACTGAGATACTCCAAAAGATTGAAAATTATCAAGCAATCTAACATGTTAAGTTGTTTTGATGTCGCTAATTAAATTACGAAATAAATTTTATAAATATCACATTTAAATTGTGAAAGTTTAAATTTTCTAGCTTTTTATGTTTAAATTTCACGAGTCTTACACGAAATTTGAGTCTTTGATAAATTTTCAAACTTCATGTGATTATGCTGAAATTATATGTATCAAAGTTCGAATCAAACCTAGTGTAACAATTTTATTATTTTTGAACATTTTAAATAAAGATATTTTTATTCATAAATGAAGTATATCTTTAAAATTAACTATTACTCAATTATTTTTTACGTGGTGCCCAATATTAATTAACAATACCATAATTTGCTAGATTATTTTTACGCTGGAGAGTAGATAGAAAATAATGTTATCGCAAATATAAAAAATTAGGAATCACGAAATTTGAAATAAACATTCCTTTCAGGAGCTTCAATTATAAACAATGAAATTATTTATGAATTTAGATCGATTATGATTCGATTTTTAATTTATTTTAATACGTCAAAAATAATGTACTATTTATTGAATGAAATGTATGTTTGTCAAGTCTATCACTTTGGTGATTGAAAATATTTTCTCTACACCAACCTCTTTCCATGAACCTAGTTTTGGAGTTTATTATCCAATAGCTTAAAATATATTAAATATATATATATATATATATAAAGATATGAACATTTCTTATTTGTATTTATTATATAACATATATTGATATCTAAGAAACAAAATGGGCATTTGGTCTAGTGGTATGATTCTCGCTTAGGGTGCGAGAGGTCCCGAGTTCAATTCTCGGAATGCCCCAAATCTTAATTTTGGTTAATTTTATTTACTTTTAAATACACGTTAGTTTATAATATTATGAATCTTATCAAATGTTGATACATCTATTTATGTAATTAGATAGTTTTTCATTTAAAATTAAGCACTTTAAGTTTGTTTGGTTGTATAATGAGTTTTATTTTTATTGATAATTAATGTAGAATATCGTCTAATATGTTACATCGATATATCTAGTATAAACCAACATCTTGGGTTTATCATTTGAAAGTTAAGTTGTTAGGTAAAACAACTTCAAAAATGCTTTTAATAAGGTATAATATTGTTTTTTATGAACAAAATCCGCATAATTCTTTTGGAAAATATTTCACTATCATTAAGAATATTATCCACCTTATATGTCACATTTTTCCTCAAATATCAATATAAATGTTGTTTATATGCCCAACACAAATCAATACTTTAAAAGACTCTCTCGGACTTGCCCTTTAGCAAACACTTTGATATTGATGAGATCGATATTGACATACTGATGATATTGATGACAGTGACAATCTTGATACTAGTGACGATATCGATTGTGACCTTGATACGGAGCTACAACTGTTAACTAGGATTAATGAGCTAACTGTACTTATGATGCCAAAAATATATCGATTTTATATCACCTTTCAATTCGAATTAGCAAAAGTGATGTCTCCTTGCATAATATGAATTTCAAACATTCATACTCCGAATTGAATGGGTCGAATGACTTATTCCCCTCTCTTTCTATATATTGAATAATTAACTCAGTTTTACCAGCTCATAATATAGTGGTCTAACATGTTGAATTTAAAGTAAAGTTCAAATTATTTTTATAGATTTAAATTTAATATAATTAAATGCCTATATTAAGACATTTAAAATTAAGATGTTACTCTTTGTCTCAACTTATGTGACACATTTTATTTTTCGAGAGTCAAACAGTGAAATTTTCAATTTTTTTAAAAATAAAATATATATATATATTTATAAACTACATAAAAACTACTATACGTCTGAATAATTAATAATTCAAAATATAAAAAAAATTTATGTAAAATATAAATTTATTTAAATTTTGAAATCTAAAATATGTCACGTAAATCTACAGGGAAGAGTAGTACTTTACAGTTAAGTTATACTTAGTAGAACCTAACTAATACTAGAGGAAAAAGTAAGAAAATTGAGCGAAGCATTATGAAACACGTCTAGAACTGTAGAGAAATCTCCAGAACGTACCAGAAGCTACAAGCAATTGGTCAAAAAAAAAAAAAATTATCACCAAAACTCACCGTTTTAGTATCCAATCCACAGTTACCTAGAAACTTCTCGAGACTCATTTCAACTATTTATACTCTTTCTCATTTTTTCCATTTTCATTCTCATTATTTTCAAAAACAATCTGTAATTCTGTGATACTTTGCTTTACTAGTTAAAAAATCAAAGTTTTGGAAATGGCCGGAAAAGGTGAAGGACCAGCGATCGGAATTGATCTCGGAACGACGTATTCGTGTGTAGGTGTATGGCAGCATGATCGAGTTGAGATTATTGCTAATGATCAAGGGAACAGGACTACGCCGTCGTATGTGGCGTTTACTGATACGGAGCGGTTGATTGGAGATGCTGCTAAGAATCAAGTTGCTATGAACCCTACCAACACTGTTTTCGGTAAGTTTGTGTTTTTTGTTCATGATTCTCTCTTTTTGTTCAGTATTTGAGCTATGATTTTGAGCTTATGTTAAGTATATTGGAGCAAGGATTTTGAGTTTATGAATTTGAATTTGATTAGATTCTCGACTAACCAACCATTTATAACTGTTAAGCTAGGTTTTCGCAAACATAAATATAGTGCAAGTAAACCTGTTTTTCTGCCCTGTTTCATCAATTCATCGAAGCTTAGTTGATCCTGATTTGTAACTGCATTTTCAACTTATTGTCTGTTGATCATATGTAATCGTAGCTCTGCCCTGCTTTTTTGTTAGTTTATATAGTACAATAACGATTAAGAGTGTTCCAATGGGAATGGAATCTAGCGAATTTGTCCAGCTTAACAATGCTAGGCTAAAATCATCAAAGATAATAATTATTTACTCTGTTGTAGCCACTGACAATTTTTTAGCTTACACAAGGTATCTCTTCAATTGAAGTTCCAAGGAAGAGAGAGTGATTTTTTGATATATGAACTGTATTACACTAGATCATTTGGGAAATCAATTTTGTGTTTCCGTGTTGTCTCTGTGTTTGCTCTAATCTCTTTTGGTGTGTGTATTTTGGATCCACTTCTTGGTGAAGTCATTTTATGTATATATTGCTAAAACTCTTAAATTATGTTATGTTTGGATTCATGCTGAACTCTTCTTTAACTTGATTGTAGACGCGAAGCGATTAATTGGTAGGAGATTCAGTGACCCATCAGTGCAGAGTGACATGAAGCTTTGGCCTTTCAGGGTCATCCCGGGACCTGCTGACAAGCCTATGATTGTTGTCAATTACAAAGGTGAAGAGAAACAGTTCTCTGCTGAAGAAATCTCCTCTATGGTTCTTATTAAGATGAAGGAGATTGCTGAGGCTTTTCTAGGAACAACAATAAAGAATGCTGTTGTCACTGTGCCTGCGTATTTCAATGACTCTCAACGTCAGGCTACTAAGGATGCTGGAACTATTTCTGGGCTCAATGTTATGCGTATTATCAACGAGCCTACTGCTGCTGCAATTGCATATGGACTTGATAAAAAATCAAGTAGCACAGGGGAGAAAACTGTGCTTATTTTTGACTTGGGTGGTGGTACGTTTGATGTCTCACTACTTACTATTGAGGAAGGTATTTTTGAAGTGAAAGCTACTGCTGGTGATACTCATCTTGGTGGAGAAGATTTTGACAACAGGATGGTTAATCACTTTGTTCAAGAATTCAAGAGGAAGCACAAGAAGGACATCAGTGGGAATCCCAGAGCTCTTAGGAGATTAAGAACTGCATGTGAAAGAGCTAAGAGAACACTCTCATCCACTGCTCAGACGACTATTGAAATTGATTCTCTTTATGAGGGAATTGATTTCTACACAACGATCACCCGTGCTCGTTTTGAGGAGCTCAACATGGATCTTTTCAGAAAATGTATGGAGCCTGTTGAGAAGTGTTTGAGGGATGCTAAAATTGACAAGAGTGGTGTTCATGATATTGTTCTTGTTGGTGGCTCAACTAGAATTCCAAAGGTGCAACAGTTGTTGCAGGACTTCTTTAACGGGAGGGAACTCTGTAAGAGCATCAACCCAGATGAGGCTGTTGCTTATGGAGCTGCTGTGCAAGCTGCAATCTTGAGTGGTGAAGGGAATGAGAAAGTTCAGGACCTTCTGCTGTTGGATGTTACACCTCTTTCCCTTGGTCTGGAGACTGCTGGAGGTGTTATGACCACCTTGATTCCAAGGAACACCACGATTCCGACTAAGAAAGAGCAGGTGTTTTCGACCTATTCCGACAATCAACCTGGTGTGTTGATTCAAGTTTATGAAGGTGAAAGAGCCAGGACCAGAGATAACAACTTGCTAGGTAAGTTTGAGCTCACTGGCATTCCTCCAGCACCAAGAGGAGTCCCCCAAATCACTGTATGCTTCGATATTGATGCAAATGGTATTCTAAATGTCTCTGCTGAGGATAAAACAACTGGTCAGAAAAACAAGATCACCATCACCAATGACAAAGGAAGACTGTCTAAAGATGAGATTGAGAAAATGGTTCAAGAAGCTGAGAGGTACAAAGCTGAAGATGAAGAGCACAAGAAGAAAGTGGAAGCCAAGAATGCTTTGGAAAATTATGCCTACAACATGAGGAACACCATCAAGGATGACAAGATCGCTTCAAAGCTTTCTCCTGACGAGAAGAAGAAGATTGAAGATTCAGTTGAGCAGGCTATTCAGTGGCTTGATGGTAATCAACTCGCGGAGGCTGACGAATTTGAGGACAAGATGAAGGAGCTTGAAAGCATATGCAACCCCATTATCGCGAAGATGTACCAGGGCGGGGCTGGTGGTCCTGACATGGCTGGTGGTATGGATGAAGATGGCCCTTCAGCCGGTGCTAGCGGTGCTGGTGCAGGCCCTAAGATTGAGGAAGTGGACTAAGCTCCACATTACCTAGTGTATGGTGAAATCTAGTTCTGAAGTAGTAAAAATAAGATGTAGTATAGTTGTAGTTATATGAACTTGTTTTGTGTATGTAGAAATATCCTTCGAATTCACCCAGTCTAATGTTTTTCAGTCTAATGTTTTTGAGTTCTATGCAACTTATCTTCTTATGTACTGCTTCTATATCTTTAATTAATTTCTCTACTCTTAAAACTTATGAGTTTTATGCAATTTATCTTTAATTTCTTTGTTCTTCTTTTAAGAAACCCACGCGTCTCCAAACTTAGAAGCAGAAGCTTTGATATGAAACAGCGGTAGTTGTGCACTTGAAAATTTAAGAAAATTACAAATGGATTGTTGATCAGCGAAAGATGCTGCTAACAAGCTTTATAGTGTGAATAATATTTTTCTTCTTCTCTGTAAATCTCCATAGCTTAAAATCCATCTATGGAGTAATCATGGCATTAGAGCTATGATCGTAGCTAGTTTTCTTTCTTCTAAGAAATATAAAATCGACTCCTGATGCTCAGATTTACCAACAGACAAAGGTGAATCCGAAAGAAGGCATCCAAAGTCGTTGAAATGAGAAAAAGCTGGTAATGGTGAAGCTGATAGTGGTATTACAAGCACAATCTCGTTTTCAGTAATTGATCACAATCACCCTCTCTATCTTCAACATACTGATACGGTAGGTAGTTCCTTAATTTCATTATAGCTAACAGGTTCTGAAAACTATACCTTATGGAGTAGATCTTTCAGAATTGGACTGGTAGGTAGAAGCAAATTAGGATTTGTCGATGGAAGATTTTCTAAATCTAAATTTGAACCTGAGTTACATGATCTATGGGAGAAATGTAATGCAGTAGTGCTAAGCTGGATAATGAATGCTGTCAGGCGTGGATTGATTAGCTTTGTTGTATATGCATCAGATGTAAGGAAAGTATGACTTGATTTGAAGGAACGGCTTGATACTGTTAATGGATCTAGGATTTTCCACCTATATAGAGAAATTCACACTCTTGTTCAAGGCACTATATCTATTGCTGACTATCACCCTAGATTGAGGGATCTTTGGGATGAGTACGACTCCCTGATGCCCTGTCCTAGTTGTCCTTGTCCAGAGTCTAAGAAGTTTGGAGAACACTGCGACTATCAGAGATTACTGCAGGTTTTGATGGGGCTAAATGAGTCCTACTCTCAACCTAGAAGTCAGATTCTAATGATGAGCCCTATTCCTACACTTAACAAAGCTTATGCACTCTTAGTTGATCAGGAAACTCAAAGAAATCTGGTTGTAGGCTCTACTACATCTGGTGTAATCGGAGGCACTGCATTGTATTCTAACAGAAATGGAGCAAGTACATCTAAAGGTTCTACAGGTAGCATGTATTCAGGTAATGCTACATATAATAAAGGCTCTGCAAGTAGTACTTATTCAGGCAATGCTACACATGGATATGGTCCTCCAAGTGGAGGTTACAGTGGTGGTGCATCTGAAGTTAGAGGAAAGACTAGTCAAGGCACAGGAGTTACAGGTGCAAATTCACAATCAGGAGCTTTCTTTACTTCAGATCAATATCAACAAATTTTGCAGATGTTGACTACTCATGGACATGAGTCTACAGCTCAATATCTTCATCCAATGTAGCTGCTGTAACTGATGCAGGTAGTTCTCTTAAAGCATTCTTATGTGCATATGAAGGTAGTAGATGGATAATAGACAGTGGAGCCACTCATCATATCACATCTAAGTTGAAAACTCTAATTAATGCCAAGGCAGTCAATACTCATGCAGATAGTAATGTTCATCTACCTGATGGTAATCAACTCGCGGAGGCTGATGAATTTGAGGACAAGATGAAGGAGCTTGAGAGCATATGCAACCCCATTATCGCGAAGATGTACCAGGGTGGTGCTAGTGGTCCTGACATGGCTGGTGGGATGGATGAAGATGGCCCTTCAGCCGGTGCTAGTGGTGCTGGTGCAGGCCCTAAGATTGAAGAAAGTGGACTAAGCTCCACATTACCTAGCTTATAGTGAAATCTAGTTCTTAAGTAGTAGAAATAAGATTGTAGTGTAGTTTTAGTTATATGATAACCATTTAACAACTTCCTCTCCGGTTATGAGAGATTGATGTATCAGAAAATGAACAATCTCTATGCAGGATCATACTATCAGATAGTCGGTCGATATATTCAATTGATCAGTATTGGTGAATCATATCTTCTTCCATTTCCAACATCAAGCCTGATTAGCTCGAGTAAAGTGAAGTAATTGCGGATTAAATCATCATATAACTTCTAACTTAGGGTCACTCTATGGAATACTTTTCATTCAGAGTTAGCTTCATTATAGTCTTCAGATTATAAACTTTAAGCCAAAGTTGCCAGGATACCAAACTTTGTTATCACAGATAACTAACAGCTAAATCGATGTGAAAGTGCCAGAATTGATTCAGGCTTGAGTGAATACTCAAGACTAGCTTATTCAAAAATTGAAGAATACAGCTTTCTCTTGAGATGTACATGATCATTGTGTTATACAGAAAACAGAACACATGATATGAAGAATCGAGACAGATTTAAGCACAAATACCATTCAACAATAAGAATAACAGTATGAAGTTGTTAACGAAGCTAATAAGGGATCAATAGTAGCAGGAACAAAATGTTGTGGACATTGAAGGCATGCAAAAATAGCATCTTGTGTTCCACATTGGTTGATGAGTGGGGAAAGAAAACGAATCTTTCCTGATTGAATTAGAAGAAAATATAAATATCATTTCCATTGAGGTCAGTAAATAATAGTAACTACTACCTATGAGAGCGAGCATCCACTGATTTTCAAGCCATAGCTTCTGTCAAATCAACATATGCATGTGTGGTCCAAGGCGAGGGGCGAAGGCACACTAGAACCTCGTGCTCTTCTGGTCCTACACGCTGCTTAGGCACATGAATTTCAAGCATAGTTCCAGTTTCATCTCCATATGCTTCTAGTTTTGCGTCTTCTGGAATGCGAGTCCTAAGAGGGATTTCCCTGACAAATTCCCCTGAAGGGCAGTGCTCCGGAGCTGGATCTGATAGCTTGAAAGTCCTGTTTTGTCTTTTGATGATAGGGATACATCCAGTGCTGACACAAGATATCTTCACAATCCCATGAGAGATGGTATTTCTCCAAGTGACTTTGACACTTTTTAGATCCACAAAAGGCATGCTAACAAGTATTAAGAACCCTGCGTCGTCTTCATAAATAGTTTTTGCAGCTGTAACGGGACCAGATGCTACTTGCATAGCACCAGAAAAATCTCTTAGCCAGGGTGGGCTAATTGGATGAATATCTGTAAGCCTCTCAGGATGTTGACTATTAGGCAAACAGCAATCGTCATTGTTTCCTCGAGTAAATCCATTTTTCTTCCTCTTGTTGCAGACAGACAAAATGTTTAGTCCTTCTCCATTTACATGGTTTGCAGATCGAGTAGATAGATTCAGACTTGATCCATTCAACAATCTCTCTGTACGAGGAAGTGCGTTGCTCTTCAATGCAGGAAGCCGTTCAAGCTCAAATTCTGTATGCGGAAGGCACCTCCATGACTCAAAGTCACTGGCTTCAGAAGGAATTGAAAAATTCATGTCTCGTCCTGTAAGCTCCATCCACTTCTTTTGCTCCTCCTTATCAAGACCTGTAAGATTAGGTGACCTAACAACTTCAATTCCATGAAGGCACTGAGGGTTCGAAAGACCTCTGTAATGTTTCCTCTGCATTTTGTGAGAACGCACAAAACCTTTCTCTGCAGTGAAAGGAAAGGGGCTCTCTCCCTGGCGTGAATGCCCGTTCATGTAACTCCTCAATTGCATCTTGCCAAGAGCATTTTCAGGCCTGTCCTTGAAAACCCACATGTACATATTCTCCATATCATGCTGAACAAGGAAAACATCCTGCTTCAAATCCGATTTATCATACCGAGAAACACCATTACTCTCACGAATAATTTTACCCTTCGACTTCTCATTCAGAGCTGGCTTAAAGTAAAAAGTGAAGAAAAACCAAGCGCCCCAAATACTATCAAGCCGCTTGGCACACTTCTTCCCAATCTTTGTGACACTAATATTTGTCTCAACCTCATAATGTTGGGAACCAAGGCCTACATCTAGCATATCACATGTATCATTCCACAACTGAGGAGGGGGGCTGGGCTCGAGTGGGAGATTAATATCAGGCGGCTGTAAATGGTTAACAGTCCGGATCAACTCCCTCTCCATTTCATCATGAGAAGATGAGCCAGAATCCATGGACAAGAGGGTGGACAAATGATTGCTTTCAATGGTTAAGGTTGTTAGAAGATCTTCACCCATTTTCCCCTTTGCAAGCATTTCCTATTATTCGGGGTGGTCGTAGAGGTGCCTCTAGCCCTTAGCACAGAGTTCAATGGAACCTACTGCTTTCAGTTCTAACCAAGTATACATGTGAAAAGGGATCTTGAAAATGCATAAACATATAAGGAATCCACTCCCAACTAACCGACTCTAAATCCTGGATCAGCCTATTTGGAACAAAATTTCCACCACAACTAACACTTAGTAACATAACCATGACCACCTCATCCACATATCCACAAAGAATTAGACAACCCAAGATTCAAACACCTTGAATCAAACAACCCAAGATTCACAATCCTTCAAATTCCAGCCAAAACAGATAACCAAAGAACCATATAAACCACTTCCCAATGCTTTGCACACACACCCATATCAGAAAACTCACAACTTCATCAAATAATTCATCAAATACCCACTAAAGATTCAACCTTTCCAAGATCAAAACACTATTTCTTGATTCCAAACAAAGCCTACAATCTGTATCATTCAAAAAACTCAAGTAAACAAAGAACCTCACAAATGAATAACACATTTACAAATTTCAGTAAAGATCCAAAATGAGAACTTCTCAAGAATACCTGATTCCAAAACCAGAACACCAATTCTTGATTCCACACAAAGCCTACAATCTGTATCATTCAAAAAAAAAACAAAAAAACTCAAGTAAGCAAACAACCCCACAAATGAATAACACATACAAACTACAATTTTTTCAGTAAAGATCCAAATTCATAACTTCTCAAGAATACCTGATTCCAAAACCAGAACACCAATCCTTGATTCAAACAATCCTACAACATATAACATCACAAAAAATAAGAAAAATACACAACCCAACAAACCAATAACACATAAAAACTACAAATTTCAGTAAAAAAACAAGTAAAGATCCATTTTTTCCCTCAAGAATACCTGATTCCAAAACAAAAACACCAAATTCTTGATTCCAAACAATCCTAAAACATATAACATCATAAAAAATTAGAAAAAAACACAACCCCACTAAACAATAACACCTAAAAACTACAAATTTCAGTAAAAATGTAACTAAAGATCCAATTTTTTTTCAAAAATACCTTATAAAATACTCTGAATCTGCAAAAAAAAAGTTATGGAAATGAGAGGCGGTGACGTAAAAAGTAGAATGAAGAGAAAAGAGGACTTTGATTGAGAGCTTCTTAACAAGATAATAATTTTGATAAGGGTTGATGAGAAATGACCTGCACTAGTTACAACCGGTACACAAAGGGACCAAACGCCGTTAGATAACGGTGACGGTGTTAGTAGCAAAAAGATAAAGCAAGTCAATTATTATAACCTGTCAAATTTAATAAATTTAATATTTGGGGGAAAATAATAATCATATTTTATTGTGGATGTACAAAATTCTTCCTTTTCTACAGATGGTAAAAAAAAAAAAGGAAAAGACTCAAATATTCGATTGAATTTTCAAAAAAGATTTATTTATGTCAGCAGTTAAAAGTTTAGTTTATTTATGTCATTACAGTTAAAGAAAAAACTCATTTCTGTCATTAATTTTTAACGGTGATTTTGCAAAACTGTTGATACGTGACCAATCATAATTCGGTCACGTCATCAATGTTTTTTAAAAAAAATATAATTCTAAAAAAATTGAATTAATTTTTTAAAAATTTTCTTTATTAAAATATAGATGATGCGGCCAATTATAATTCGGCCACGTCATTAATTTATTTAATAAAAAAATTAAAAAAATTAATTTAATTTTTTTTAGAATTATATTTTTAAAAAAAAATTTGATGACGTGGCCATTTTATAATTGGCCACGTGTCAAAAATGGTTTTGCAAAATCATCGTTAAAAAATAAGGACATGAATGAGTTTTTTCTTTAATTATAATGACATAAATGAGCCAAACTTTTAACTGAAAATGAACCATTTTCTTACATAGTATTTCTTTTTCCTTTTTGATTAACAACATATTTCAGGTATCTTTATTTTAAGATCATGTATATTTTCTACATTTCATATTAATTTTCCAATTTATTATAAATAGATGCCTTGTATTCTTTCGGTCCACTTTCAATTGTCATGGTTATTATTTTTAGAATTAAATTATAAGAATTTTGACTAACATTTTAATATGTATTTTTATTATATTGATATGTGAAAAAATTACAATTTATATTATTTTTCATACAATTTTTAAATACCTAGATTTTTTATTTAAAATATCGAATTAATGTAATATGAACAGAGGGAGTGTTACTTATTATAATATAACTCCTTTAGTTATCCAATTTATTATAAATAGATTGATGTTCCGAATTACTTATCAAGAGCATATTAATTATATGTTTCCTCATTTTATGCTTATAATGAATTCTTTTTCTGAAAGTATAAATAAATTTTTATAGTTTCAATTTATAAAGAGGTTCTTTAAAGGGTAATCCTTCGTCTCTTTTTATTTGTCATAGTTTTCTTTTGAAGAGCTAAATCATATAAACTTTGACGAATATTTTAAAATTTATTTCTTTATTATATTAATATAAAAAAAAATTATAACTAATAAAATTATTCATATAATTTTAAAATATCTAATTTTTATTTTAACATTTTAAATTAGTATAATCAATAAAATTAACTCTCAAAAAAGGTAACATTATATATATATATATTGATGGTAGGTGGTACAAGTTGGGGGGATTTTTAAGATATGAGGTATAGAGCTGGAATTGAACTTATCAAGATAAGAAGGTGACTCAACTTTGAATGAATAAAGTGAAGAATTCAATGGGACAGCTCAACATGAGCAAATTAAATTAAATTAAAGTAAAAGTGGCACATATGGTCCATTAACTTTATTACATTCACATTATGTTGATATTGATATTTATGGGGGGATTTATCATATAACACTACTAGTCTAAATAAGTACACTTTCCTATATTTTTCTTTTTTATCTTTGTAAAAGTTTCCCTTCTTTTGTTGGGATAAGGTTTTGGGATGTGTTGGGTTGAAAATAAAATTTATCTTTAACAATTTTTATTTTTCTAAAAAATATGATTATTGTATTTTCTTGAGATAATATTTCTATCTCACACAAAATAAAGGTAATATAATAATAGTATACAAACAAATGTTGTGGTGGAACGGTAAGTACTCTTTCATCTTTAATCAAGAGGTCTTGGATTTGAGTTTCCTTGGGTATGGAGTCGTCTTTGTTAGGGAGAGCTTTACCCCTTAATGTATAGGACTTATCGGAGCGAATTCTAATTTATACCAATTAGTAGCGATTAAATTCCTTCTATGATTCCACATGAGAAACCAATACGAATATAGTTAGGCTTCAATGTGAATATAAGACATCGGACGGGAAATTAACTAAAAACAACATAATACACCATCTAAAGTTTTATAAGTGAGTATGAAGAGGATAGAATGCACGCAGATCTTATTACTAACCTTATAGAGATAGAAAAAATATTTCCAAAAATTTTTTGATTCCAAATATGAACAAGAAAATATAACAAGTCACACAAAATATAAATATATTTATGTATAGTTCAACTCTTCAAATTTCACTCGTGGAATGAATTATATTAAGTTGTCATTAATTGTTACTAGTGATACTTATAAAGTTTTTACTTATATTTTGGCGAAGGGGGTGGTGGATAGGAGTCCTCTCTTCTGATTTTATTTGATACCCACATAACAAATAAATATTTTAGTTTTTTGTTTTGTCCATTTTAGGTTCATTTTAGTAAATTAAGAAAATTTTATTGCTTTCCTTTATATCACTTTTAGTATTAAATATAACCACATAATTAGAGTTCTAAAATATTGTTAATAAAGTTGATTTAGTAAAAATACACCTCTAATTAAAAAAATAATTGAAGGGTGTGTCAAACACTTGGGATTTTCACTAAGGAAATTTGAAAAAATACAAATATAATGTTTATGATTTAAACTTCCAATCTCAAGTGAATTTTGAACCTCCTAATCCACTAAATTAACCTCGATGTTTAGGTGATTCGAAATCTATAAATCTACACGAAAAAATAAAAATATATGTAATTCTTATATATATAATGTAACTCTTTTATCCAGAATATTCGAATGAACATCTTCATTTTTCTGAAATTATCCTCGATGTCAGGTCAACGGATATCAAGTAATATAAATTGAAATAATACAATGTTTATTAGGGAGACTTAATGAGATAATGCAATTTCATTAAAAAGAACTCCTTATCAAGCTCTATCTAAATATATTCATACATATAAAAAAGTATATTTGGACTTAGCTTATACCTAGTTCAGTCACTTCCTGTTTTGGTCTCTAAATAATAAAATATTCCACTTTAGTTTATACTATTATTGAACCCTAATATTACTTTATTGTAAAAGGTTCCTATATTTATGGCAGCTCACAAAAGAAAAGAAAAAAGGAGAAGAGGAAAATGATAGTATAGCAATAATAATTAGAAAAAGAAAAAGAGAATCTTTCTAGTTGGAAAAAATGAATTGTTTAAAGGTTCAATTTAAATAAAGTATGAGGTGGCCTTCTTTTATAAGCTATCCACTTGTATATTTATTATATACTTAATATAATTGATAGGGTTTTAGTTAGATTATGGTGACACTATGTGATGTGTGAATTAAACTTATATTATATTTTGATATTAACTATTGATTGAGAATAGGTTTTAGAGCCATTTAATTTTATTTTTGTTATTATTTATATATTTTCAACGTATTTATCAATTTAAATTTAACTATTATAATTATGATGATACGATAATATGTCCTTAAATAAAGAAATAAGAATTTATATAACAGATCTTAACTAGATTGATGTGCATAGTTTGATTAAGAGGTTAAAACTGTAATTTTTATTATACGTTCGATCAAAATTTGATATTTATACTAAAAATCATTTATTATATAATTAATTTATATGAAATTGAAGAAATTATTTTTCGTAGAATTATGATTTCAGAATCGATAGATAAATAATAAAAAAAATTATGGATTTTAAAATAATGACAATAAAATAGTAATAGAGTGTGGCCTACACAAACACTAGATACAACCTACTCCATTTGTAAACATATTTAACTTATCATATTGATGCACTAACAGATCTCAAATTATGCAATTTTTCTTGCATCTTTGCTTTACACATGTTCAATGGTGGGTAGCAAATTTCCTTATATATATATATATATATATATA
>NC_028640.1:4078219-4084203 GCF_001406875.1 Solanum pennellii
TATATATATATAGTTAATAATTAAAGTACTTAAAACTACACAACTCTTTGAAACAATATTATTAAGATTTACTTATTGATATAGTAAATAAATCATTCCACTATTTAGTGAGACTTAAGAAAAAAGAGTTTCTCTATAGAAGAAACTAATACCAAATTTTGCCTATAATTTATTTTTATTTTATTATTATCTTATAGAAAAGCTAGTAATATTGTGACAAGAATAATGAATTGGAAATATCAATAAATTCTTATGGAGTCCATAAAAAAGTAGTTGTTTTTAAAGATTTAAAAAATCAATTTTAGTTGGACTAAAGACAAATAGTTTGATTAGATATTTTATAATAATCAACTTAGTGAGATCCTTATTCTGCATATCGAGAAAAAAAATGGATAGTCCTCTTCAAGAACTAATGGATACTCTTCTCATCGTCGTTGAATCTATAGACAAATTCATTATAAATAAAGATCGTATAGTTCATCTGTATTATCGAAAGCTAATGAATCACGTTTTAGTTATCGTTGATTTTATATTATATTATTTGCTGGACGAAAGCATAGATAATTGGACAAATCAAAGAAACAAGGAAATCTTCGATAGATCAAAGCATTAACATGTGTTCCATTCATTTGAGACATACAAATATGGTCAGAATTTGTATTTTTTCCCTCTCACTTTTTAATTATTATTTTACATATATATCTTTTTTTATACTAATAAACCAAAATACAATAATTGATATTGAGTAAAATTTAATGATGACTCTTTACCAACCAGTTACAAGAAAAAATAGATGTTATCATTATTTTTTTACATATTAAAATAATAATCACTTCGCATAAATCGCGTGCCATAAAATTTTGTGATATACATGACATTCGGCCAAAAAATGTAAGTGAGTATTATAACATAATGACATATTTTCCTGGATGATGAGTTATATTGTTTACCTTCTTCATTCAATTTAATCGTAAATTCTCTGTATTTGAGAATGGTTAGAGTTAATAGTACTAGGTGTCGTAGAAACGAATGAATATTGTTTTAAGTCGCATGACATAACAATGTAGTTCGTGAAGAGAAACTCTTTATAAGAAATCGTTGTTCACATCAACCTTAATAGTTTTTTACTATTGTTGTAAGCAAATAAATAATAAAATTTATTTTATGAAAAAAATTCTCAAGTTATTTTATACGTTTATTATTGAAAAAAGTCATGATTTTATATTTATGTATAGAAAACTTCACAATACACTTAAATTGAAAAAGAAAGAGATATAGATTCACGTGATGAGTTAATAAAAAGAACTGTTTGTGGGCGAATTATCTTTAAAGTTTGTGTAATATTATTTTGGATGAATTTAAGTTAACAGGGATGACGGTTTAGAAAGATGGTAGTTATACTTCGCTCTTATATGGGTGAACTGTCCGTTCTGGTGTGTGCTTTTAGAGAGTATCCCTTTTGGTGTTTAGGATTCAAAAAGTGTCAATTTTAATGTCGATCTCGCAAGAACACTATGCAAATCAACATTTGTAAAAGCCGTCAAAATATACTTGACCCATGAGTTCAGTCTAGGCTAGAAATGTTCACCTCACTCTAAACCTGAGGCAATTAAGTCCAAACCCAATCAACCCTCCGATGTCACGAGGCTGGGCTCGTTTGGCCTTGATACCAATAATTTTAAAAATGATACAAATTTTAACATAAAATTTATTTAAAGCTCTTATTTCATATTCAAGTATGTTTACTGTTATTTATAGTACTATATTTTAAATTATAATTAAAAATTAATTAATAAGTAATAAAGGAGAGATTTGAAACTAGAAAACAGACTCGTATTAATGTATCACAAATTAGTGATCTAAAGTTCAAATGGGCCTCTTTCAGATATGGGCCCAAATAGAAAAATGAAGTGGGCTTGAAACTGACCCATAGTTTTAAAGGCCCAATAGACGCTTTTATCATTTAAAAACGAGTCCAACTTACAAACAAGAGTGTTGTTTTTCTATCTTTTTTTTTTCCATTCGGTGTTTGATACATTATGAGCCGATCAAATTCAGATTCGCACCGGGAACATTGGCGTAGTTACATGGTTGTCAAGGTGTCTTCGTCAGAAAAAGTACCGCATATACAAGTTAAATGATATATGAAATGATTAAATAACATATTTTGGACACCCTTTAACACAACAAGTTATCGTAGCCCAACTATTTTAGATGTTTGGTATGAGGTAGTGCTCACTCGTTCAAATCTCACCAATTCTACTTTTGGAAAGAACTTTTGTAGTGCTATTTCTGAACACTCTTTGTGAAATTTCTCGCTCCGTCACTGCCCGACATTGTGGGGTAAAATAGTCTTTAACAAAGTCGACTCGGTACTCACAAAGACTCGAACCCGAGAGCTCTAGTTAAGAATAAAAGAATACTTATCCCTTCATCACAACAATTGTTGATTAATATAAGATAATTATCTTAGTTAATAATGAAAGAATACTTATCACTCCAGTACCATAATTGTTGAGATTAATGTAAAGACAGTTGGAAGAGAAGGAAAAGGCAAAAGGTAAAATGAAAATTGTCTGGTTGGAGTTGAGGCAAGATAAATAAATTCATTTCAACTTAATAATTAAAAACAATATAAAATAATGTACAATATTCAAATAATATTGTCATATATCTAACCAAAAAAAATTAATTTGAACTAACGCTATTGATTTTGAGTAAATCCAATTTTATCCTTTATTTACATATTCTGTAACTTTTAAACACAAATTTTAAGAAATTTAAAAAAAATTAATAAAATCCAATTTACAAAGGCCTAAATATTTATTATGCACCCTCGAGAAAATTTTATTTGGTCCAAGGTCTTATTTACAAATGATGACCTAAATGTATTTTATTCATAAAATATATAATACTAAATTTTTTATTAAACATAGATGGTAAAATAATATATGGTCAGATGATCAAAAATTTAATATATATTAATGATCATCTGTTTGGTCTATTAACGAATTTTGCACAGTTCTTTCCCTAAATTGATTCCATCTTAGAGGTATCTATATTAATTATTATTATAGCACCGTTACTTGATCAATTTCTTCGATTAATAAATCACATTATTATTATTTAATATCTCAAAAATTTATCGATTTATTGAAACTAATTAAATATAATTTAATAGCTCAAAGATTTATTGAAACTAATTAAATAATTACTGATGATCCAATTTATTATATATATTGGCTAAAGGTTGAGTCTATGATACAAGTTGCTTTGCAATTGCTATTTAATTGTTGAAATTTATTGAAACAAATTTGGAATTTATAAAAATAATTTAATAATCTCATGCTTTATTAGCGTGTTTGTCTGTGAACTATGTTGGTTTTTTAGAGTAATAATCCATAAAAAAGGAGAGAGAGCCTTTGTTTTTTTGTACTTTTTTATTTTTAAATCATTGTATTTATATCGTAAAATGTATTGCATATTCCGTTTGTTTCCATTAAATTATTGACGAATCATCATGAATTGTTTTTAAAAAATATTTTCAATTTCATAAATTATTTTCTACTCTACTAAAAATAAAAGACGTGTCTCAAAAATATTTTTCATTCATAAATCAAACACTAAAATTCTATTCACCAACCAAACATGAGAAAATAAGTCCAAAATCTACTTATTTTCCAGGAAAACATTTTCTAATAAAACATTTTCCTTTATACCAACACAATTATTTTCCTTTTTTCCTTGAAGTAAATGTAGCCATGAGCTGCAATTTTATTTATACCGAATATAATTTAAGTTGACAAAGAAATAATTTTTTAAAGTATTTGAATCTTGTTTGAAGGAATACACGAAATAGGCATGAGATTAAATTGTAGCGACACTTAATTTGTTGTTTGATTGGCATGTTCGGAATGACTTATCTCGAGATTAATAATTAGTACTAGGATAAGTTATTCTTCTCCTTGGATGGTAAAGTAATCCAGGACAATTTATTTCGGGATAAAATAAGTAAATGACAAAGATATCCTTTAAAATCCTTTTTATATATCACTTTTCACATTCATTAAGGTACTTTTGTATAAAAATAAATTATTTTTAAAATTTATACAAAGCCTATTATTTTAAATACAACAAAACAAACACTCAATAAAAAATATTCTCACCATAACTTATCTCATCATAATTAATCCTGTCATAACTTGAATTCAAACCAAACAATTCCTAAAAGTATACTATAATTGTACTGGGAGAAAAGACATAAAGACACCATCAAAGTTGTCCTGTATTTGCATTAAGCACATTAACTTTTAAAGTGTCCTATCACCCCACAGAACTATTTAATTTCTTTGTAAATGGACCATTTTGACCCATTTCCTAGTCTGAGTTGTTACCACGCACAAGAGGCGCGTCATGCATTATTTTTACTGTCTTGGACCAGTTTAAAGGTGTCATGTGTCATTATTTTTCTTTATTATTAATTATTTTATCAATTTATGTCATCTTCCCCAAATTTAAACCCTAAATAATCATTGTTAGCCCTAATTTAAATCAACGTTGATACTCTTTGTTTGACCACTTCATCATCTTCTCTAAGAAAATAAGACACCACTATTGGCGAGGAACTTCTGAATCAATGAAGAATGTGATTTTCTTGTTCAATAAATTCAAAGTAAACACTTCCAAGCTATGGATGCTCCTGTCTAAGCATCACAACTGGCCATAATGGCTGAGAAAAAAATTGTCTGCCACAAGTTGGCCAATGGAACATGATGAACAAGAAAATGGTTAATGGAGGAATTGTTGTCAATTGGATCTGCATTAACTTTTCTTGCAATGTGCAAGAAAGTGTTACGCATGGATTTTGTTCTGAGTTAGCATAAATGTGTGAGTTATTTAGGTCTGAGTTTTGCTACCAAAAGGGTTGCAACTAATAGCAATCCCACATTAAAAATTTTGTTGTCACCTAACTCCATAGCTGAATAAAAAAAATCCGAATGAAGAAAAAATTAACGAAAATTTCTTGAAGGTGCAAGCCAAACAGAGAAGAAAAGAAATGGAGAAGATGACTTCTCTTTAAAGAATAGGGTCGGGTCGGGTCGGGTTGAATTAGATCATAGGAAGTTGAGCAACACGTGTCACTACATAGACGAGAAAATGGGTCAAAATGGCCCATTTACAAAGAAATTAATTAATTCTGTGGGGTAATAGGACACTTTAAAAATTAAGATATCTTTATGCAAATACGAAACAATTTTAATGGTGTATGTATGTCTTTTCTCTTGTACTGGTGGTTACTTGATCTATGTTATAACCAACATGCATGGTTCATCTTCTCATGCACATTGGATGATGATAAATATATTTCATGTTTTCTATTTGTATACAGTATATTCATCTCAATTTTGTCACCTAAAAACATTATCACTAAATTGAATTATAAACAATTAAATATTGAGCCCGTGCTTGCACGAGTTTATACTATCTAGTAATAATTAAATTATCGTTGCAACATGTATATCAATGCCAATGTTGATTTTCAGAGTTTTTATAAATTTTCAATTTTTGCCACTAGGTAACTCAAGTTGAAGATAAAAAAAAAATAGTAATATAATTAATATTATGGCTTACTATATTAGACAATTTGAGATGTGAAAGGGCAAATCTAATTAATTATTATATCACTAGAGAAAAAGAATATTTGTACTAAACTAATTAATTAATTATTAGGTCAATTGTGCATGTCTTCGCCATGTCCACTCTCATATCTATCTCTAATTGTTTTTAAAAATGTTTGAATATTCTTGACAACCTTAACTCACCCATTGTTTCATTAACCACCAACCAAATTATGATAAATACAATTAAAAGAAATATCTATTATTTTCAATTTTTCATTTCTTTAGAAAAAAACTTATCTCCGTTATTTATACATCTAATAGTATTTTAACAATATATGAAATTATATCCTATATATATATATA
>NC_028640.1:4084430-4181205 GCF_001406875.1 Solanum pennellii
TATCTTATATATATATATATATATATATATATATATATATATAGTCATTAACAAGAAAGCTAAAGAAATAAGATAATGACACAATTATATCAACTTAGTCTACGTAATGATAAATTTAGGAATATAATATAATTTTTTTTACTTACAATTAAAACGAATGTTATATTCGAAAATTAACAATTCAATATAAAAACAAACGCCAATTCAAACAACTTTGTTAGCAGCCTATATTATATTACAAAGAAATAAACTTATAATTAGGTAAGTCTATGTCAACATTTGAATAGTGAGACAATAATGAAGATTCGAATGTTTCTTATATTATATGAGAAAAATTATAATTTGTATGTCCTTCATATTATAAATTTGAAAAAGTTGAAATAATTTAGAGAGAGCCAAAAAAGAAAAAGAAAAATGGGTTGTTTAGCAATTGTGAATCTCTTGTTAAGACTTGTTTCATTTGTTTCTTTAGCAACTTGTGTCACAATTCTTACAACTTCTTCTTCTAATATGTCTGTTGCTTCAATATTTCATGGTGAAGTAGAAATCAAGTATCATTTTACTGATTTCTATGCTTATCGGTAAGCGTTTCATCTTTTAACTTCTCGCGAGTTTCGGAGTAACAATAGAGTTGTCTCAGATCTGTGGTATCTATATGTCATAGATCGATCATTAGTTTGAGTCGTAAAATTAGTCAGTTATATTCGTCATTTTTGTAATTGAATCTTTCATTTATAGGGTAGTGTTAGAGTTACGTAAGATAAAGTTATTTTCATGAAATCAACTTATTATAGGCTATAGGTCATAAATTCGGATCGTAAAATCAACTGTTGATATTTGTGTCAAGATAGCTTGCTAGGTTGCTTGCATCAATACATGATCTTGGGTGTGATCCTTTTCCAATCATGTGTGTCGATGCAGTGGCAGATATAAAATTTTGATTAAGGGCATTGAAGATATAAAAAAATAATTACACACAAAGTCAAAGGGGACTCAACATCTAATATACATATATATAAAAAAAATCATTTGAATCTTATATATACATCGTAATTTTTTATCAAAAGGACTGGCTCCACCTCTAACCGGATGTTTTGTGCACAGGAAGTCTTCCTATGATTGCATATTTTTATTTAGGTTAGATATAAAACAACGATAAAATTAAGATCTCACTGTGACCTATAAATCATAGATTTAAATCGTGAAATGATCAACTATTAATACTTGCTTAGCTCTAGCCTATTGTTATGTTGATTTGCAAGAACTTGTAATCCTTTATAACAAGTCTGATATAATAATTCAAAAATTTATTAAATTAATGATATAAAAATTATGTATATTTAGGTATATAGTATATCATTTAAATCTTGGAATATTAATTTTTTATATTTGATGTTATAAATGATGATTTGACAGTTACATGCTTGCTTGTTCTGGTACTGGATTTATATATTCCCTTATACAAACTGCAATTGCAATAATCCAAGCCAAGACAGGAGATTGTATAAGTGATAAACTTACTCACTTTGATGTATATGCTGACAAGGTACATTCCATTTTCCTCATAATTACTTTAATACTCTCTCAATTTAAATTTTATATGACACAGTCTGATCCAGTATATCGAGTTTAAAAGAACTAAATTAAGATTTTTAAACTTTATAATGTTGAATATGCTATAATGTTTGTGTGAATAAAAAAAGACTTGTAAAAGTTATGATCTTAAACGTGATATATGATATACTTCATTTCTTTTGACTTAGTTTGATAATTTCATTGATGATTCGCTCAATGCAATTTTTTTAATATTTCCTTAGTGAAAATCTTCTATATATAGTCATACGACTATTTTAAAAATTAAAAATTAGGGAAGAACAAATTCGATAGTTAAATAGAATAATTTATTGTTAAACCGATATAGCAATGAATTATTAAAACATTATGTTAGCTATGAGCAATTTCATAAAATTCATAACAAATTTTAATTTTTTTTAATGTACAAATATTATAATATATTTAATAGTCAACAAAATAATATAATATGTTTAAGATTATAAGTTTTAAAAATATTAAATTTTATGTCAAAACAAATTGAAAAAAGGGAATAACATTTTTGTATGACTACAAAAATTTGTCATTATAGGTTAAATGGGAAGTTCAAGTCATTTATTATTATTAATTTTTAGATTTAAAAAAGTGATAAAGGGACTAAGAATATAGAACATCCTATACTATCCAAATTTCATGAAATCAGTTATTAATGCTAACGTGTTATGATAGATTGCTTATATTATATTTTTTAAAGGTGCTGATTAGAGCTGTTAAAAAGGGCCGGTCCAGTCTTACCTGGATCAAGCCTCGCGAGCCAATGAATTTGAAGTGGACGGGTTGGCCTTTCATTTGGTAGGGCTTGAAAATGTTCAATCCAGCTCAATTCTAGAAGGGCTGAGGGCTGGGGCAGGCTAACCCTTCTTTTTTTCTTTTCAAACTTATAATTCTATAACATCAAGAAAATAAGAAGATTTTCAAATTAAATATGGTAAACAATGGTGTTGTTTTAATAATACTAGTAAAAAATTTAGTATAATTAGCATGTATCTTGCATACCAGATAAACAAGCGAGATAAGAGAGTGACAAATAAGATAGGTAGAGAGGTGAGGGTGCGAGATTTGTCTATGTATCCTAGATACATGCGAATCTACTTGGATAGAGTATATCTAGAACAAATTTATGTAATTTTGAGTCCATATATTCTGAGATACAATCTAAACATACCAAAATCTGGTTGACTCATAATGTTACAACATAGCGTGTCTCTGAGTAATTAGATTATATACTAGTACTATTATTGTAAGTTACTATCAAATAAAAAGTATTGGCACATGAATCGACCCCGATCAAGCCTCAAGAGCTAAGAGCTTATATTGCCGGGCTCATAAGCCCTAATTATAAACAGGCTTGAAAAACCTATCTCAACCCTACCCCAATAACGGATTGGGTTGGGTTGAGCCGGCCCATGGGCTAAGCCCATTTTAACGGCTCTAATGTCCGTTAAGAGACAAACTTGAAATTTAAAGAGTATAGTTATTGTTTAACTACAACAATTGATATCGGAAGTTAATCAAAATGTCCATCTTTAACACTTTTCATTGAAAAATTATATTATGTATATAGAAAATTATACTAAAGTATAGGTCAAAAATTATGTATCTTACGTATATATTATAATTAATTAAACAGATAATGTCGATGATAGTGGGTACGGGTGCAGCAGCAGGATTTGGATTAACGGTGGATTTGAGTCGATTGCCTAATCATGCTATGGTGACCGTTGATTTTCTTAACAAAGAAAATGCAGCTGCTAGTTTTTGTCTTGCTGGATTTGTATGCAACATGATTTCATCTTTTATTTCATTTAAATTATTTAAGGATGATTACATGTATGATTGCTAATTTTATAAATATATATGGACATTTAATTTCCTTCTTTTGTCTAATTCTTTTGTATAACATATTGAATTGGTAAAGTAATATATATCTTATATTTCTTTTAAAGTTTTATTATACATAGTATATTTCTTTTAAAGTTAGCGAATTGACTAAGTAATTAAGATTCGTAGCACATAAAAAGGGGAGTAGGGAGGGACGGGATGGGATGGGATGAGATGAGATGAGATGAGATAAGACAATTCACATAAAATATCACTTATCAAACCTTTTTTTATGATGCACCAATCACCGCTCGTTTTGTTAAAAAAATCAGTCCAGCCCAGGCCTCGCGGGCCAACACATTTGATGGACTAGGGTAGGTCGACCCTTCATTTGGAAGGGTATGAAAATGATCAATCTAACGCAATCCTGGAAGGTCTCGGGCTGGGACGGGCTAGTCCTTTTTTTTTCAAACTTAAAGTTTTATAACATCAAGAAAATAAGAATATTTACAAATCAAATATGAAAAACAGTGGTGTTATTTTAATAACAATAGCAAAAAAAAACTAGTGTGATTAGCATGTATCTAGGATACTAGATAGACGAAGTACATTTATATGGTGTGATGCATGTCAGATACAAGAGCGAGATAAGCGAGTGGAGAATGAGATAGGAGAGAGACGAGGGTGCGATATCAGTCTATATATTCGAGATACATGTCAATCCACTTGGATATAGTGTATCTAAAATAAACTACACATAATTTTGAGTCTATGTATTCAAGATACATCACACCAACATTTGATAAGATTCGTAATACTACAACACAATGTGCATCTAAGTAATTAATTAACACATACATTAGTTAGATTTCTTTAAGTTACTCTTAAATAAATAGTTTTAGCTCATGAGCCGATCTTGACCCTGCCTCAATCAAGCCTTAAGGGCCAAGAACTTATATGGATCAGACTTATAAGCCCTAATTTTAAATGAATTTAAAAAACTTATCATCTAACCCTACCCCAATAACAAGTTGGGTCGTAAACAACTCAATGGGGAAAATTGGAGTCTTTCCTACCCACGTATTTCTTTTCCACTATGATTTTGATCAATAGGGAAAAAAAGTTCGAATATTAATCAATAATTCACTAATCGTAATGTTTTACGAGTGACAAGTTATATTGGCGTCAATATTTTCACTAAACCAATAAATATAATATTTAGAAGTGTCTTTTTTATGTTCATTTAATGATCCAATTAATTAGGATATGTGTCGCAAATTTCACCGGATAATTAAGTGTTTTCTATGAAAGATAATTTTCTATCAAAAATCTTAAATTTGAGATTTCTGTGAAGGATCAATAAGTATTTACTATTTCATTACGATCTTTGAACGCGATTGATTGGATTTAAGGTCTTAAAATTGAACTCATAAATATTACTCTTGTTCACATAATTCATTTATTTGATACTCTAATTTTTAGCAAAAAAATACTCAGATATTCGTGTCCAGCTTCACTTATTGGCAAAAGTCAATGAAATACCAGCTAACAAAACTTAGAAGAAATCCACAATTAGTAGCTTAAACATGTTCTTTAATCTCATCAGAATATTAATTAATTGACCTTAGAATGATGAACTGTTAATTCTATGAAAAATAAATACAACTTGCTAGATCCATCAAATAATTAAGCAATTGCAACAATATGTGTGTACACTAAGTACTTAGGAGCATACAATTTTTGTTTCTTTAATTACCATATTAGGTTAACTCATAATTTACAGATTTCGGATGCACCAATATCACTTAAATTCAAAATGAACTCTAAGATAAACATAAAAAACAAAAAAATTCTTCCGTTCTAGCTCCGATAAGTAGAGCCGTCAATATAGGTTAGGTCCGTTGGGCCGACCTGGCCTAATCCGGAATTTAGTAGGGCTGGGCTAAGATTTTTGGAGCTCATTTAAAAAAAAGATTTTTTAGCCCAGCCTAAATAAGCCTGTTGATTTGAGGGGCTTGAGAAATATCGGTAGGGCCGACCCGTGAATCAATAAAATTTAATTAAAAAATATAATATAATATTAAAAATTTAAAATTAAAGAGAGTACATACTCAAAACAATTAGGTTAATATTTCTATTTATCTATTTAAATATTTATAATTTTACTTGAAAAAAATTAATAATTTTTTTTGTTTTTTGAAAATGGTAAGTAACTTAATAAATATTTTATAAAGACAATTTTATTTGTGAATTTGATTAACAGTAGTAATATTAACATCATGTAATATTGTTTTGTCGATATGTATGATAATATTTTTAAATTATAATTTATAATTTAAATTAATAATTAAAAAATATATAATTTGTTAAAAAGTGGACTAGCCCGGCAAGCCTGTAGCCCACGTACTTATGGATTGTGCCGACCATTTTCCAGCCCACACAAAAAATGAGCTAGCCCGACCTGACCCGTAAAATGTCAAAGCCTGTATGAATTAGTCCATATTAACAGATCTATCTATAAGTAGATAAATTATTGAAAAATAATCTTCGCATAAAGATGGATAAAAAACGACTTTTCAAACATAAATCAATTTCTTCACAATTATCTCAATATACTCTTACACATCATTAATCAATTTTTAATACTCAAAATTTTCATCAAAACATTATATAGATTGCTAATATTATAATCAATATCCTATTGTGCTATTCACACCTCAACCTCACCCTAAATATTTAAGATAAAGTTTTTACATTATAATAAAATAAATAAAAATGACATGTTGGCAAGTTGGTCCAAATTGAGTGGTGATAATTAATTCTTCTAAGTCAACTTCTTATTTTTCCATGTCAATACTAATTGAGTAATCGACAGAATCGCAATTGTTGAATCAACGAATATAAGAGAAAATGACACAAAATTCTAAGAAAATAAAAAAACCAAGTGTGTTCACTAGGAAATTTCCATTCCAAGACTATTGTAAATTAAAGTAATCGTTATCTAGAGCGTGTTTGATACGAAATATAATGTTTTTCGTGAAAATTAATTTTTTCAAAGAATGAATAAGTTTCTCTTACTCAATTTCTTAAAAATTTGGTGCATTAATAAAAAAAAATTGTTTTAAGAATATTTGTATATAATTTTAAAAAAATAAACGAAGATATTAATTTGGTTATTTTTGCTTATACATTTCCCCTTATTTTTTTGAAAGTCCAATTTCATTTTAATGTTTATATTATCGAAATCAGTACGCGTGTAGCTCGATTAATTTTACGAAATGACATGCTTACTTCCTTTGATGGAGACATGCAAATACGCTTTCAATTGAGAATGTATAGTACTCTCTTCGTCCCATTTTTTATATCACTTTTTTATTTTGCACTTATATTAAGAAATGGTGTAACTTTACCCTTCTATCCTTATTTAATTTTTTTGGAACTCAAATTTTCGATCAATAAATGAATATAAATCAATTAATTTGATTAATTAATTTAACTAATAACATAAATAATTTACTTAATTTTTCTAAATTGATCAAATGTATATTAGACATTATTTAGAAAAGGAAAAAAAAAAACAAAAGTAAACTCTTGCATGTGACACTAAATATCACTCTATCAATTACAAAATGCACTTGAGTTGTACACATTGACTTTTGACTAAGACAAAGTCAACATTTTTTTTTTTTTGCATTATCCTTTTTCTATATAAACAATCACATTACTAAGTATATTCACTGCAAGAAGAAAAACCTTTAATTAGCATAAAAAAATTTCAATTATTTTTTTTAAATTTAATTAATTAGTATAATATAGTTTCCAAATGGCACAACCACCATTACCATCACCAACCAGTACAATTCCACCATTTGTTGGTCTCATCGTGAGGATTCTAACGTTCATTTGCTTGTTGATTTCACTCATCATAATTGCCACTAACACTGAAAAATCTATTGATGAGGATGGTAACGAAGATAAAACTAAGTTTAATGACTTTTACGCTTATAGGTAATATTCATTTCTAATCATTACAACAAAAAAAAATTCTTTTGATATTTTATTGGAAATTTATTCAATATATACGTTATGATTAATTTTTAATGAAAATATATGCAGATATTTAATTTCTACTGTGGTTATTGGAATGGCATATACTCTTCTACAAAGTGCATTCTCAATTTTCTTTGTGACTACTGGAAATCGTTTTGGTGGTGAGGGATTTTGTCTATTTGACTTTTATGGTGATAAGGTAAATTAATTATTTTTTCTTTAATTATATTATCCTCCTTTATTATTTTTCCTATATTTATATATTGAAAAAGTAGAAAGAAAATATATTGGAACAAAAAAAAAAGAATAAACAAAAGAACACAGTACAGAAGAATTATAAATCTCCAAAATAATAGATAGAAATACCGCAATAGAAATTTCATCGCGAATCAATGAGAAATTTGTGTCATAGATCGGACCAACTCATTGAACACAGTACTGGATTTGTACTAGAAATTTCATTGCAAAAACAGTGCTAGATTTTTCGACTTATTTTTAATGGACCAACTTATTAAAAAAATGCATGGCGAAAAATATATTCTTATCGATGAAAAACTTTCTAATTTTTTTGGTCAAAGTCATATGCGGCCACTCAAACTTGTCCCGATTATTCATTTAGACACCTGAACTAGGACTTATACCTATTGAACACCTAAATTATCAAGAAATGTGCCTATTAAACACAAAACGCTGATGTGGCAAAATAAGTGTATCTCACTGCTGCTGAGCGCGTGAATGCATTTTTTTTAAATTTTTTTTAAATATTTATACCTATTTTGTTGACACTTGGCATGCATTGACTAAATATACATAAAAAATTAATTTAATTAAGCATAAATCTTTTAAATCATAAAAAAAAAAAAAAAAAAAACCCACACTCATCTTCCTTCAACCCACCATACTCATCTTCCTTCAACCCACCATTTTAAAACTTCAAATTTCTCTGCTTTTGTTATGATTCATTTTTTTTTTCAACTTTTGTAAACAAAATACCTGCTGAATTTTCAAGAAGAAGAAAAACTGGAACATTTGGAGTTAAAAATTGACTAATATCTGTACTTTTTTATTTTCAATAACTCCATTTGAGCAACTATCACCATTCATAAACTTATTAGAAATGCTATAAAATATTTCATATAATTTTAATTTCTCTTTGTTGTCGATTTTAAAATAATTTATCAAGGTCGATTATATTTATAAAATCGGAATAGTCATCAAAGGAATAATATATAACGAAGAAAATGAAAGAGAAAAACATTTGGTGGATGAATTCGAAATGAGATGGGGTTAGGCATTTTCTTTTTTGTTATGCAGAGGAATGGTGATTGTGGAACAACAGAGAAGAAGAAGAGAAGAAGATGAAGAAAAAAGGGCAGTAAGTTAGATTGGATGGGGTTAGGTGGGGGTGAGGGTGGGGGAAAGATTTTTTTTAATTAATTTAATTTTTTATATATTATCAAAGGAAGGAAAATATTCTTTATTTTTTAAAATTAAAATAATGGGCCCATGTGCCACATGTCGTAGTTCTATTCATAATTTTTGTCAAGATAAAGAGTGTGCATTACACGCACAATATTTGTAAAGATAGTTGTTATTTTATGTTCAATAGATAAATATTTATTAATATTAAAGTGTCTAATAGGTAAGAGTCTCAGTTGAGGTGTCTAAATGAATTATGCGGACAACTTTAAGGGGCTATCGATGACTTAAGCCAATTTTTTTACATGAGAATAATATTTTTTTTCCTACTAATTCAATCTCAATATTTATTTTTTGAAATGCTTATTGTCAGAATAATATTGATTATACACTGGTTATATGTACTACTACAATTTATTACGACTAGACAAGTGAAATTTCGATGAATCTGTCTGTACTAATTAAGATACATGTAAATATTTTGTCACATAATTAATGCAGCTTAACACGTAATAGTAGTAATTAAGTTAAAGTACTATTGTTTTATGGCAAATTACACGAAATGGAAAATATCTAGAGTGTATTATGTAATATAACTATAGTTTTGATTATTTTTAATTTGTGGCTATAATTTCACGATATTTTGTTATTTGGTTACTTAATTGAATAAATTTAGAATTCATATAATTTAATTCCTAATTGTATAAATTCAAAATTTGTATAATTTAATTTTCGATTGTATAAATTGATAATTTATATAAACCCTAATTATTTATACATGATTTATGAGATATTCATAATAAATTACTTTGTTTGTAAATTTATAAGTGAAATATACAAATAGGCAAGGCGAAATATACAAATCACAGTCTCTATTTGTATATATTTACCATGTTTGTATATTTTTGCAAACAAAATATACAAACACAGACGATCTAAATATACAAATTGCAGCCTCCAAATGATAAGCAAAATTATAACTATGAAGCGCAATCATCAAAACTGTAGATATATAATCTTATTATATCTATTGTCAGTATATATATTAAGCGCGAATAAATAATTAATTTTATGTTGTGCAGTTTATTTCCTACTTCGTTGCTACTGGAGCAGCAGCAAGTTTTGGTATGACAGAAGAATTTAAGAGACTTGCAGGCAGTGATAATAAATTTCTCAACACTTCAAATGCTGCAGCCAGTCTTTGTCTAATTGGATTCTTTTTTTCTGCTGTTTCATCTGTTTTTTCATCTTATAATCTTCCTAAAAGAGCTTAATTTTAAAGGGGAAAAAAAATCTTACTTTAATAATTTTATAAATTAATTGTTGCAATATTATGAATTTTTTTTTTGGTTTACACTTGGTCAAAGGTGTGTCATGTAATGGAATTAGTCTTATTATATAATTTTAAGGGTTTTTTTTGTATTTTCTTTATTTTGAGGATTTTCAATTTCAGATATTGTATTTACTATATTTTTGATGGAATATATTTTAATTTAATTTTCATATTTTAATTAGGGATAGAGAGAGTAGTAAATTTGTGAATAATAACGAGGAAAAAGGCAAAATCCATACTAATATAATTTAATTAAGTGAATGTTAATGTGTTGTAATTAAACATTTCGAGATTGACATCATTATTTGTATCTGATAGATCAAAAGTGTTATTAAATCGAAGAAATATGATTGATATGATACCTAATAATTGGATTTGACTTTTTTTTTTTAATTTAAAACTTTCACTTAACTAATGTAAATTTATGCCACAAAATAAATCTATTAAAGAAAAATATTTTTACGCTGATCAAAAGTCTTTTTATTTGTAACGATCAAATCTAGAGCTATAATAGTTAAATACGATAGTAAGAGCGATATATATAGTCAATCATACAATAATCATGACTCGTATAATTTATTCAATTTTAATATGAATTAATGATCAATTTATTTTATTGATTCAACCTATTTTAATCCGTTTAATTTAGTCAAATATAATTAGGTTCTCCAATTTTTAGTGAGGAATACTAGGTATTAGTGCTAGCCTCACTAATCTTCATCAAAAGTCAATGAAATACCAGCTCATTTTTTTTCTTAGAAAAAATCCTCATTTTATAAGTAAATTAAACCTATCTTTAGGATTAGTAGAATATTATATTTTTACTTTAGAATGATGAGTTGTTTCATGAAAAATAAATACAACCAAATGGCTAGATTAATCAAGTAATTACAATATGGGCTCGCACTAAGCTTACTTGTCCTCTCTGATATTACAATGTATGAATTTATTATATATTCGAATGATTAAAATATTATTTCTAGATTAGAATGAGAAATAGTTAATCGTATTTATTTTTTAATATTTGAATATACACAATTTATTTATTTGTAAGCCTAATAAATATACAATTAAAATTAATAATAACTAAATACTGCAAAACTATAATAATTATTTACTTAAAAACTAATATATTTATATTTACTAGATGGTGAAGATTGTTTGTAGCGATGGTGATGATGATGGTAATAGTTGGTGTTAATGTTTAAAATAATGATGATGATAGTTATAATAATGAGTACCGGTAATGATTGTGATAATGAAGTTAGTTAATAATTGACGTTGTTGATGATGATAACTGATGAATGTGTGGTGCTTGACGATCTATTGATGGCAATGGACAGTAATATTAGTTGTGATGATGAAAATAATTGATACAATAGAGATAGACTACAATAGTATTGTAGATGGTCGAGGGGCGATAATATTGATTATAGAGCCTAGAGGTGATTAGTGGTGATGACTTGTAATAGTTGTAATAACTATCCACACAAAATTACCTTTTAATAATATTAATATTAAAATTTTATTTAAAATCTTAATGATAAGATTTATTCGGACAAAGAAAGTTTAAATCTTAATACAAAAAAGAAGATAGTTAAAAGCTTACAATATCAAACCATTCAAATTCAAATATTTGTTCCTTTGTTTAGATGGTTATTATCCGTTAGATTATAATTATTATTTAAATTTTATTCTATCATATTATTTAAATTCATCGTTACTTACACGTCATTTAGGATAAGTCGAGAAATCAAGCAAAAGGAATATATGTCTATCAAAATATTCAAAGTAAACTCTCTACATATGGAAGCCGTAATAATATCAATTATAAAATACAAATGTAATTTGAGTTGTATATTATTTTTTGATAAGACAAAGTCCACTTTTTTTTTTTTTTTTTGGAATTATCTTTTTTTTCTCTTTATATAACCAAACATACCTCAAAGTATTATCCACTACAAAGAAAACCTTCCTTTTGTAATCAAATTTTTTTAATTACTTTCTTATTGTTATAATTATAATTTATATTCGATAAGAATTTTTATAGTTCACCAAAAAGTGAAATGGCACCACCACCATTACCATCAACAACTATTGTTCCACCGTTTGTTAGCCTTATTGTGAGGGTTGCTACGTTAATTTTCTTGTTGATTTCACTCATCGTGATCGCCACCAATACTCATACTACGAGTCTCAATTTTATTAATATCAAAACAAAGTCTACCGACTTTTATGCATACAGGTAAAATTAATTTTCACTACTTCGCTATAAAATACATATAAAATTTTCGTTAAAAATATTTTCGATGGATTTCATGTACTTAGTTAATTCTATAACAATAACTCGTCATTTCACCATTTAAATTTATTTCATATCATCATCATCATACTTTCTGTATTAGGAGGATTCATCATGAATTGACAAATTTTATGTTGGCTGCCGATCAACCACAACCCTCCTCATTTGTTCGGATTTGAAACTGACAATGAAAGCAAGCTCATACGACGAAATTAATGAGTTTTATTAGTCTAATTTATTTATTTATTATTTTTTTTTTTGGAATTTTCAGATATTTGATTTCTAGTGTGGTTATTGGAATGGCATATACTCTTCTCCAAACTGCATTTTCAATTTTCTTTGTGACCACTGGAAATAGACTAGGTGGTGAGGGTCTCTGTCTATTTGACTTCTATGGTGACAAGGTAAATCAATTTACCCTTTTCTTTTTATATATATAGTCGATAACGAATTTAGAATTTCAATTTTATGTATTAGAATTTGAAAATTAACGAAAACAAATTCCTAATCTTTGTTTATCATTTCTAGTATAAAATTATTGTATACATTGATTATACACTTGTTATATATGTACGACTAAAATCTATTACAATTATACGAGTGAAATTCTTTCAAGCTCGTTGGTTAAAAATGTTAAAATCCCCCTTTTTTTAAGAAAAAAAATAATATAAGATTTAATCTAAAGCTAGCGTTAGAACCGAGATCTTCTACCTTTTACATGTAATTAAAGATTTTGCAACAAAATTAGTGTAGCATAACATGTGATAATATAGTAACAAATACGATATTTTTTTTATACTGTCAGCGTATATATTTCGGAAAAATAAATTTATTTATTTATTTGTGCAGTTTATTTCCTACTTTCTTGCTACTGGAGCAGCAGCAAGTTTTGGTATGACAGAAGAATTGAGGAGACTTACAAACAGTGATATGGATAAATTTCTCAACACTTCAAATGCTGCAGCCAGTCTTTGTCTTTTTGGATTCTTTTTTTCTGCTGCTTCATCTATTTTTTCATCATATAATCTTCCAAAAAAAGCTTGATATAAAAATAAAAATATAAAAAAAATAGTTTTTTTTTAAAGTGGGTTGATATAATTGAGAGATTATTTCAAGATTCATTTGTAATATATTTGGTTCAAGTCATATAGTGTTGGGTTGTAATTTTGTATTTAAGTTGTATCTATATCGTTAAGTAATTTTTGTTTTGAGAATTGTGTTGTTATTATTAATTTCTTGTGTAATTTTTGTTTTGAGAATTTGTGTTGTATTTGGTGTTTTCATGTATATTGTCATTCTAGTAATTTGTATTTTGCAAAGTGTGTTTTTTGTGTCCCGTTATAGAATAATTTTATAGGTATAACTATTTCAATAGTGCAAATTTAATATACATAAGATATGAATAATTAAGTGGTGAAATAGTAAAATTTATGATAAACTTGTGAATATTCATTAGCAAAGGAATTTGTAAAATATGATTTAAATAAGTGAAAATTTATTATGTTTAATTAAACACCCTAATTATTGAGTATTTGAGTTTGATTTTTTTTTATTAAAAGAAATTTTTAATTTTAACTAATTTAGCTTGACACTGCATAAGACATATTAATTTAAAAAAGCTAGCGTTCACTCTATGAAAAGAAGGATCCATTTGTTCACGTTGTTTGTTGGTTCATGGAACCCACTAACTTTGTTCAAAACCTTTTTTATATATATAAAAATAAATATTTGATTATTAGTTCAATTATATATCATTATTGTATGTTCATTTAAAATTAATATGAAAAATATATAAATTTTAAATCTTGAACCTCGATTTCTGCTTTACAAAACACACCCTGAAGCTAAGTTCTTAACTATTAATATGTTCATGTGTATGATTTATTATGTGTTAAAAAGTAGGGTTCTTGTCGCGTCTTTTATTTTTAAATATACTTTCTAGTTTTAACTCTTCTATCATATTCTCTTTGGTCCTTTTTAGTTGTCATAATTTTCTTTTTTAGTGTCAGACATTATGGATTTAATTGAATAATATTTTAACATATATTTTTTTAATTTTATTGATATGGAAAAAAAAATGCAACTTATAATATTTTAATACAGTTTTAAATATCTACTTTTTTAATTTTAGAATATTAAATTAGTATAATCTAATTTAGTTTTGAAAATTAGTCATGTTGACTCATGAAAAACACAACATGACATCTAAAAACACGGGACAACTAAATGTTTTTGATAGCGCACCAGCTTGTCTGAAGAATGAACTTCAGTCGGATGCCAACAAAACAATCTACAATAGGGTTATAAATTCCCCTTTTTGTAATACTCAGGGTCGGGATGTGACCCATATTATTAACATTGAAAGACCCATTCACTACTCATTAACTTAGCAAACTCGACTCCAAGTGAGGCGTAGTCCCTCCAAATATAATATCATCGACATAGATTTGCACAATGAGCAGATTTGAGCCTTGCTTTCGAAATAGCGTATTGTCTATCTTCCCACATGAGTAACCATGTGTTAGAAGAAATGTGGATAGACGATCATACCATGCTCGTGAGGCTTGCTTCAACCCATATAATGTTTATCCAGTTTGTAAATATGTTCAAGGTTAACTGGGTCCTCAAAACCAGGGGGTTGTTTCACAAATACTTCTTCTTGAAAATAGCCATTTAAAAAAGCACTTTTGACATCCATCTGATAAAGTTTGAACTCCATGTGGCTGCAAATGCAATCAACAACCTTTTGATTTGTCATTCATTTGTTGTTTGGAATAAATCTGTCACTTTTTCCTCATTTGACTTGTCTGGATTGTTTTTCTTATATTCCAAGGCCCAGAGTGGACAAAAATTGATAAAGGGATCTATACTTCCATACTTATGACACAAATGTTCTCTTCTTTTGAGGATTTTTTTTTTTGATACGTTTGTCCCCTTTTTAGCACTTCGGAGAACCTTTTGATCATAAGTGCAATATTTTCATCCTCAAAATCTTCAGATGCGATGGTTTTTAGAGCTAGATTCTTTTCCTTTCTTTTACTGCCTATTTGTCTCTCTTGATTTTTCTTCAGTTCATATGTTATGAGGTTTCCGATGAGTTTATACATGGCTAGTTTGTCTAGATCACACGCTTCAGTAGTTGCTTCAATTTTTACTCTCCAATGATTCAGGTAAGACACTCAGGACTTTTTTGATAGCTTTTCCATTGGGAATTATTTCACCAAGACAGCAAATCTCATTGATAATTAATGTGAACCTAGCTTGCATGTCTTGAATAGTTTCTCCGTCCATCATCATGAATAGTTCATATTATCTGTTTAAGTTGTCAATTTTAGATTTCTTGACTTGAGTAGTTCCTTCGTGTGCGGTTTGCAGAGTTTCCCAAATTGACTTAGCATCTTGACAGGGAGATCCTATTATACTCATCTGGCCCTATACCACAAATCAAGATTTTTTTAGACTTGGCGTTATTTTGAATGGCAAGCTTGTCAGCAGCATCTCATTCCTTTCTCTCCTTTGATACCATTGTTTATCCAACTGCTCCCTTCATGGGTATTGTATGACCTTCTAAAACTACGCTTCAGAGATTAGGATTTTATCCTATAAGATGATCCATCATACGGTTCTTCCACCACCGATAGTATTTTCCGTTGAACAATGATGGTCGTGTTTGAGAAACTACTTCTTGTGGGGTAGGTGGTGCTGTCATTTGATCTTTTCAAGATGTTAATCTTTTTATTGAAAAGACATGTTCTGATACCAATTGAAGAAACCTTACCCCTATATCAAGAATATCAAGAACCAGGTTCTTGATTTGTCTAAGAAAGAGCTTAAATAAAACAATACGTTTATAGAAAACCTTCCTCACTCAAGGAAGGAAAAACTCAACTCTTGTTTTATTTACTTTTTTTCAATTACAATTTACCAATCACAAATCTCAACTAGTATCTATTAACTATAATCGATCTAATCAACTCGCAAGAAGCCAAATCCAATTCTTATTGACAAACTCACAAATTCTCACTCTTCAAGTTGTTTACAAACTCACAAACTCAGACAAGAATCTTTTTGCTGTTGCTCTCTTTATTTCGCTTTCTTCTATTCTCTGTGAATTGCAAAAACTGTTTTTCCTTTCTTGGCTTCTTTGTTTATATAGACGCTCTTCATGCAATTTTCGACATCTACAATGTTGATAATAAAAAGGTTTTCTGTCGTCGTCTTCAATATGAAAAGAATTTATTTATTTATCGATTTGTACGCGTGAAGAGAAAGCCTTTTTCTGAAAAGATTTTATATTTTATTTTTGACTTACAAAGCCTTTTTCTGAAAAGATTTTGTCTTTTATTTTTGACTTCTATGCAAGAAGAAAAACCTATACCCTTTATTTCCATAAATAACCTTGACCTTGTTTCTTTTCTTATTTAACTTTGATATATTGGTTTCCATTATAACTGTACGTTACTATTGCTTTTTTGTGTACCTAGTTCACTTGTAATCATCAAAAGTTACTATTGCTTTTTGTGTACCTGGCTTCAACTGAATCACCACGAGAGAGGGGAGATACGAATCCTAAATTTAAGTAATTAGCAATGTAACGTTGTAGTATATGTAGAAGACACAAGTCTTTAAGTTTAAAACAAAAAGGAAAGGAACTTAATTCAAATTAATAAAATGTTAGACATGTATTTGTAATACATGATTTTGGATTATGTTATGACAAACTTTGTTCACTAATATAAAAAAAATGAGTAGTTTAATTTAAGGTCTAAAATGTTGATACTATTGTTTAAAAAGAAAAGAACTTTCCCCCCTTCTTTTATTGTAAATAAACAAATACTTAGACTATTCCTTCAAAATAAAGTTGATCTTTCGGTGATTAAATTAGTTGTCTAAAATCAAATTCTATATATATTTTTATTTGGATCTTGTATAATGAACGTTTCAACAATCTTATTGATCGTGTGAGATTTTTATTATCCTCGTGTGAACTCATTTATTACATGTACTAACTCGATTATTTTTTTTAAACTCATTTAAGTTCGAATTAATTAACAATTTTCGGAGCTTTACATAAAATAAAGAATCAAACTTGTAAAGTCATGCAAAACGAAAAGTAAACTTTGACATGCTTATTTAGAAAATTATTTCTAATTGTGATTATTATTTTTTCCCTTCTTCGATCCTCTTGTGCAACAAGAGTAATTGGTACTTCTTAATATTCAAGTTTAAACTATATACATCAAGATGTTACCTTTATGCAAGAGTGAATTACTTTTTAATATATAATTTTTTAACATAATTTTAAAATTAAGGCATAATACATAAATGTGCCCTTTAACTTCAAATTATATTTATGCCCTTCAACTTTGGATGTGTACAAATAGACACTTAAACTTATATAAAGTTGAAAAAATAGACACACATATCCTACATGTGATCCTACATGTCATTTTTTGTCTTACGTGGTGTCCTATGTGTATTGTGCCATGTAGAACTCATGTATTTATTTATTTAAAAGTTAAATAGTTAAAATGCTTGTTTGTGCATTATGAAAGTTAAAGGTCAAAGTTAAAATTTGGATTCAAATTTAGAGTCCAATATATGTATTATACCTAAAATTAATCAATCTCAATATTAACAACAGTCCGAATATAAAAAAAATGTTCCAGCCAATAATTCCATTTTTAGAGGAGACATGTGGCCATTATTACATGGAAGATCAAATATCTCAAATTATATATCACTTTCTAGTGGAATTGGTCCAATAAATCCCTCTTGCAAGGCTATAATGATCCAAACTACCACGAAATTAATTATAAATCTATGGTACGTTATATCTTAATTATAAACCATTAATTAAGATTGTAACAAAATAATAAGTATAATTTTATTTTTTTAGTCAAATACAAATTCAAATTCATATAAATACAATAATACTTTCATTTGAATTGTTTTAATTTCAATATAAATTTTAATTTAATCAGATTTTATATCGAACCACGAAAGAAAATTTTTTCACTTTAAGGGCTAGCCTTTAAGGATGCCCAAGCTATTTAACGTTTTCATAAAGACATAGGGACGTGATCACGTGACTTCCACCGATAAATTTTTTTTACAAAAAATAATAATAGATCTTTTCGAAGATACGTTCGTTCATAAATTGTATTTCAAAATTTTAAAACAATATTAAGAATTGTTTAATAAGTGTTTGTTTATTACATTGGTTTGTGATACGTCAAATTTAAAATATGAAATTTGAAAACAATATATATAAGTTTTTGAGTGAAATGAGAACATGATATACGAGTTTTTAAGTGAGTGTTGGAATCTCACATTATTTATGTGATTGTTATTTGGCCTAATTTATATAGTCTTGAATAAAATCATCTCCCTGAGTTAATTGGTGAGATTGAGTTACACCTAAAATTCATTTCTTTGCGAGTGTTTAAATAAGCTAAATTTTAAATAAGTTAGACTCAAGATCTATTGATTTATCAGTGTAAAGAAAACACATGACAACAATTTTTTTCTGATGTCTGATTTTGGACAATTCTCCACTCATGAGCTAGTTTTCGGATAAATAAGACTCAAGATCCATTTCTTTATCGATATAAAAAAAAAACATAACAACAATATTCTCCACTCATGATCTAGTTTTCGGATAAATTAGACTCGAGATCCATTTCTTTATCGATATAAAAAAAAACATAACAACAATCCTCCTGTCGTAAACTGATTTTGGACAATTATGTTCTCCCCTCATGAACTAGCTTATGAAATTGAGTTAGATTCAACATCTATTTCTTTATCCATGTAAACAAAATCACAACAACTAATTTGAAACGAGCACAATTTTCTTAAAAGTCTCTAAATAATTATTTACTTTCAAAAAAAATAATAAAAAATAAAATAGTAATTTCATTTTTTCATTAACGAGTAAAAAATAAACTTTTAATAATTAATGTTGTTAAATAATTTTGTTCACTCAGATTTTTTATTATTATTATTTTGCTATCACTGTTGATTCTTCTTCTTCTTCTTTACACTCTATAGTTGCAGAACTCCATTTTCGTCTTCTTTAACTGGAGAACTTTTGATTGATAAAAGCAAAAAAAAATATGAACAGAAAATTCGGTGGTGGGAAGCCGCCAACAGGAACTCCATCAATGGCTTGGTCGACTGTAGTTGTTGTTGTTTCTCTCCTTGCTGGTGCCTCCGTTGTGCACAACTTTTTCAAACCTGATCTGGTAATCTCTGTTTCTCACTTTCGTTTTTACTTTTAGAAAATCCCTAAAAATTGATTGATTATTGAAGTGATATGGACTCAAATGAAGTGATTCGGTATTAAGAATTTGTACGGCTTGTAACAATCGTTGAAGACTTATATAGCTGATCCAGCTTGTTGAAATATAGATATAATAATATGCTCATGAGGTTAGCAAGTTTGTTATGTGGAGTGTTACCTGTTTGATAAAATGCCTCTATGAAATTACAGATATGTAATCACTGGTGCTAGTTTAACAACATATTTTGTGCCATCTTTGAACTAGGTTAGTTATAAAATTGGATTTATTATAACGTATAGTATGTATGAGTATAGAAGTTTCCAATAGTTTAGAACTTTAGATGTATTAATTTGCATGTTTTCTAGCAATTGTGAAAAGTCTGTGGTCTTTTTTCCTATGTCTTTTACTTGTTAGATATAATGTCCCTGTTGAGTTTATGGCCATCTTATAATCTATGTTGATCTGACTATTCAAAAATGTCACCAGGGTGTATCGAATCCTTCAAATGTAGTGTGAGCAACATTTTTGGAGAGTGTGAGCAACTTAATTATAAATGATCCTAGTTGGGAAATGTTAAACTACTAATAAGTGGGTTGCATCTCTAGATGCGCACAAGCTGACTTCCTTTGTAAAGCCAGCAAAGAACTTTTGGGTATATGATGTACAGTCCAGAACTTTTTCAAACCTGATCTGGTTACTCCCCCTTGACTTTTTCCCTTTACACTTTGGCTTCAGTTTTACAAACCCATAATTTGTCCTGCAAAAAGAAAAAAAAAATGATATAGGAATGATATGGGCCCAAATGAAGTGGATTCAATATTGAGAATTCGTATGGTTTGTACCAACTGGTGAGAATTTATTTAGCTGAATTATTTTGGGATTGAGACTTCGTAAGTGAAGATTTTGATGCTTATGCTGTCCAAAGTATGTTTAAGTTGGTGTTTGATGTATAACAACATTAGTATTTGGACATTTAGTTGTGTTATTAGTAATATGATTATCTGGCAAGGATGGACGATCTGGCTGTTCTTCTATTTCACTTACCTGTTTGATAGAATGCCCTTTTGAAAATCTGGTTATCCAATAAATGGTGCTGGTTTAAGACAAATTGTGCCATATCTAGACTATATTTAGCTATAAAAGTGAAAACTTTGTGGGGTATAGTATAATGTATGAGTACACATTTTTTCCTATGCTTGACTGCTCGTTTGTAATTAAAATGTAAATGCAGGATGGAAAAAATGAGATTGGCATTGTAGTCAGCATTATTAAAGTACCTATTGAAATTTAGGTGTATTGCATGGTAATAGTTTCTACTAAGCGAGGAGTGTGGCCTTGTCCTGCGTCTTTTACCTGTATGATATAATGCTCCTTTGAATTTGTGGCTGTCTAATGAATAGCGCCAGTCCGGAAATGTTAACTATAAGAAGCGTGTTGCATCTATAGATGGGCACAACCTGACCTCTTTCATAAGGCAACTAAAAGTTGAAAAATTCTTTGGGTATCTGATGTCTACGAACAAAATAAATTCTATGTGATACCACAGTTTTACTTTCAAAATGGTCACCCTCCTCCAAATGAATTTAAGGAATGCTTCTTGTTTCGGATAAATCAGTTTTTCTTATGGTCACACAGATGGACTGCAAACGAACGATAAGTTGTACTTTACAAATTGATTTCTACTAAGGAATTTGAGATGATTGTGGATATGTGAGCGACCTTTTGATTTGAGGCTTCTTTGTTCTAGATTATATCCACTTTAACTGTTTTCTTTTGCAAAAAAGAGAAAAAGAAAAAGAGGGGGTGGGTTATCTGTGGTGGGATTTTATTCACTGAACAGCATCAAATAATTGCTAGTTCCATACAAAATTGGTAAAAATGACCTGTCTCCCTTTTAACTGAAGTTCATCATAGTATATAGTGCTTTCAGTTCCAAACTATTTAGTATTTAGTGCTTCAGTTCTTCCTTCAGAGCAGCTGCGAATCCTTTCTTTTTTTTGAAGATTATTAATGTTGTATTCTTCAGCATTCGGAATGCTGGACACCTTCAGAAACAAGTTACAAAGGAACTAGACTCTAGCCTTGCAAAGCTCCTAGAAATTCTACGAACTCCTCTATTTCCTCTATACAGTTCTGTTTACACCAAATAAATAAAGTCTCCAGGCAGTTCCATTTCACTCATGTACTGATCTGATTTTGTCTTCAAAACACCTTCCATTTCTCTCCCTCCAGACTGACCACAGTATGCAAGAGGGTATTATCCTCCACCATTTTTTCTGTCTTTTACTTCCCCCTCTTTTCATCCAACAACTCATTAGATCGGCTGTATGTTCAGGCATTGTCCACACTATCTTTGTGAGACTGAAAAACATGTTCCACAATTGGGCAGTGAATTTACAGTGTAGGAACAAGTGAATTCTTTCTTCCCATACCTCCTATTAGATACACAATTTTATTCCAAAAGTTTTAATGGACCGCCACAAGAATTAGTTGCAGCAATATTGTGCTAGGAGATGTGGTAGACACATTCAATGGACCACCACCTTTGACATTCTTAAGCCAAAATTTTGCTTGCATGTGGAGAAAATAATTAATTTCTGTTTAACAACCATTTAGAATAACAATAATGAAGTAAGAGAAGGAATAAAATGCACCAGGCAGGGTTTTGGACTAGTACAGGATTATATAAAGCACTATGCAAAGCATTATGATGAGATTAACAAGTCACCAATTAAGTACCTCTTTATACCTATATATTTATAATACTCAACCCTCAAAATACAAATTAACTTAAGTTGGAAAAAGTAAAAACGTGTATCTTGTGGGTGGTATGAAAAAAAAAAGTATCCTTACCACTAAGCTTATGAGGGTATCTTTCAATGTTCATTACCACTAAACTCCAAACAAGTTAAGAAATATGTTTCAGTGATGTGACACATGAGGTAGGCGTAGAAGTGAGACTTGACACACAAGTTGTCCCCAAGAGAGAGATTTAAAAGACCCTTTGGGGTCTCTGATCCATGGAAATGGTGAAGTCTATGATAATGTCACACACGTATTAGTGCAGCATGGATGAAGTGGACGCTCGCATCCGGCGTTTTGTGTGACATGAATTTACCACCAAAACTATAGGTATGTCTTACCGAGTGGTGGTTAGACCAGCTTTGTTGTATGGGGTTGAGTGTTGACCAGTCACGAACGCACAGGTCCAGAAGATGCAAGTGGTAGGAATGAGGATGTCAAGATAGATGTGCAGGCATACTAGGAGTGATATGATTAAGAATGTGGGTATCCGAGATAAAGTAGGAGTGACCTTCGTGGTTGACAAGATGAGGAGGGGAGACTGAGGTGGTTTGGACATATGATAAGGCAATGCGTGGATGTCCCAGTGAGGAGATGTGAGAGGCTGGATATAATGAGTTGAAGAGATGGTAGTGTTTGGCTGAAGAAGTATTGGGGAGAGATTATTAAACAAGATATAGTGCATCTTCAGTTTACCGATGACTTTGGATGGAAAGGTATGGAGGTAGCGGATAAGGGTAGATGGTTAGTAGGTAGTTAGGGGTTGTCCTATTACTAGTCTTTTCATATAGTCTCTGGTTTTTTGTACCTGTTATCACCTGGTATCATTGTAGTTCTTAATTTTGATATCTCGCACCGTCAGTTGATTATTGTGTTTCAATTATCGCACTATTTTATTGGTTCGCCGTGCTAGTTGCTATAATTTCTTCACTATTTTCTTCTGCTTTGTTCTTGGATTTAGTGCGCACTCGATTGAGGGTTTTTCCGAAACAACCTCTCTATCTCTACGAGGTAGTGATAAGATCTGTGTGCACTCTATTCTCTCTAAACCTTAGTCGTGGGATTCCAGTGGTTATGTTTTTGTTGTAGTGTCACTAAGGTGGGCATGAAGGATGAATAGTTGATATTGACACTACAGTCTGCACTATATAGATATCTAGACCTACATGAACTTGTTGAATCTGAATCTTGGTAACGAATTGCAAGAAAAATACTCTCTAATACGAGGTGTTTGATGATTCTTGGTGACATTATTCGAAATTGAAACATAGCTCATTCCTTGTTTCTAGGAATTCTTTATCTTGTATTTATCTATATACCATCTATTTACAAGCTCGTACTTCTTCCTCTTGGTTCAGATTATAATATTTGCTCCATCTTTGAATTGCAGACTCTGCCTCCTATAGAAAGCATAGATGGAATCAAGCAGAAAGATGCAGAGAATCAATAATCTTTAATTTCCATTGATAAATTTTTTGAAATTGTTGTTCTTCCCTTTGTATTTGACAGATTTTTCTTTTGTAGTAGCAACACAGAAACCAAATTTAGTTTTTTATGTTTTATACTAGGTTGTGCTTTGTGCTTGTACCCCTTCTGTTTTGTCCATAGTCGTTATTGATGCACTAAGCTTTTGCTATACGAAGGTCTAGTTCAGGAAAGCTAGAACTACCAGGGTCAAGTGTACACAACTTTTAGTAAGAAGAAAGTTACTCATGATTATGATTATGTTTTCTATTGATGTTACTGTGAATGTCTTACAAGTTACAACTATAAAATACACGATGTTGAATCGAAGTATCAAACTTAAGTGAGTCCAAAGGGCCCGAACCATCAACCATCTGGTGAACTTACGGACTTCTATATGTCAAATTTCGATTGAATGATTCGTTGTAAAGGGTTAAAATGACTCATTTACGATACAAAATAAAATATTTTGTAACCTATTTATACTCAACTACCTCGTTTCTATGATCATATCATTGATCATAAACATAGTGTCAAATACTATCTAATTATTTCCCCCAGTATTTTTTCGATCCACCTCTACCTTTTTCCAAATACTTTTTCCCTTTTATTTCTGATTCTAAAAATTTCATTTTTTTATTTAATATTAGTACTTATTTAGCAAAATATTTTTTAAAAAAAATGAAGGAAAAAGCGATAGAATAGGGAAATGCCAGTGTGTGACAACCACTAATGAGTAATGAGGTAATGATAGCTTCCCACGACGTGTTATGCTGACTGTCACTCATATCATTTCATCACAGATCCAACGGCTCACATTTCTTCTCAAATCTTCAATATATACTCTTCTTTTCTCATTTTTCTCTTAGAGAAGGTTAGAATAGAGAAGAAGAAGAAGAAAGAGAGCTTTTCCACATTTTGCATTCCCTGACTGTTTGCTAGTGTGTGCCCCTCTCTCTCTCTCTCCTCATCTCTCTACCAATTTTCTCTCCGAAAAAAGGTACGTTTCATCGGCATTTCACTACTATTTCAATCGTTTTTTCGCATTTTTTTCATACTGAGGTGTAATTGATCGATTTTCGTAGTAATTATTGTGTTTTCGATCCGTAGATCCGTTCATCGGTATTTTTCGCATTTTTATGATAATTATGTTTGATATCAGTTGTAATTGATCCATTTTTGTAGTAATTATAATGTTTTCGATCCATAGATCTGTTCATCGGAATATTCAGGTGTTAATTGTTTGTTTATATGTGGAAAATAGTATCAGAATTGAATGAGCTAAGCATATTTATGGATTTTGCAGATATGGCATAGATATTGTTTATCCATGGAAACTGAATTATTTTTCTCCTTTTCTTATATATATTGAGGTGTGATTGATCGATTGTTGTAGTAATTATTATGTTTTTGATCCATAGATCTGTTAATCGGAATATTCAGGTATTGGTTGTTAGCTGATATATGGAAAATAGTATTAAAATTGAATGAGCTAGCACATATGGCATTAGATATTGTTATAGGATAATTGTTTTTTTCTCTTTCCTTTTTTTTCTCTTAACTCGGTTTTCTCTTTGATTCCTAGTTCCAAGAAAAAGGTATAATTCATCTGCATTTTACAATTTCAATAGCTTTTTCTCGCTTTTTTGATCTTTATATATATGATATTGAGGTGTAATTGATCCATTTTTGTAGTAATTATGTTTTTGATCCATAGATCCATTCATATTTATCTTCCCTTGTTGATTATATGGAAAATAGTATCTAAATTGGATGAGCTTAGAACATTTCTAGATTTTGCAGTATGGCATAGATACAAGTATCCATGAAAACAGAGTTGTTCTTTCTTTTACTAGGATTTTGTTGGATCTGCTGAGTACTTTTTGAGAATTTATGTACTATTGAATTAATGTGATGGAACTTTGCGTGTTAACTGATGATGTCGTAGAGTTCTGGAATTGCTTGGCAGAACAGCAGAAGCAAATCTAATAGTGATATTTGTTTCAATTTGATCTGATGATCCTAGGGAAATAGAACATTACAGATGCCTTTGATGATTATCCCGTTAATTTATAATGATTGTAATGCACTGGATTTGGGGGAATATGGAATCTGAATAATGTGGTTTATTTGAGTCTCATTGTAGCTTTTGTGTGAAATAGAAGCTATTGAGTTTTATGTGGGTAAATTTTATGAAACTTGAAGTGCATTATGTATTATGGATCGTGTGCAGTTATAAGGCTTGCAAAAAGCTGTACACTGTACCTATTCAACCTAATAAATGTAAAATCCACCAAAAACTGGTGGTGGTTATATCATTTATCCATTATCCATGGCAAACCAACTTTGTTAGTGTATCTCGTGAGCTGGTTTAATATGCCCAAAATCTCTGATGCTGTGAAACATAATTCTACTTATTTGTTGATGCACTGATATATCGATAGCTATAATAATATCTGTAATTGTTAACATGCTATTATTCAATTTATGTGCGGAGCCTTTACTTTGTCATCCGTGCAAAGAGAGAATATATTTCTCTGAAAACTGAAAAAATAGAGGTTCGAAGTAATAGGAACCTTTGACTGAAGGAATAGTATATGAACATCTCATAATATGTATTCTTTTATGTGGGACTTTCTGTGTTCAGCTTATTTAAACTTGTTTGTTATTTACAAATAGCGAAAACTCGTATGAGGAATAAAGATATCAGTATCAGATGATAAGTTTTTGGACATATACATTTCTTACTGTGGTTTCGTTTTTCAATGCAGGAAATAGCATAAGATGGCAGACGGAGAGGATATTCAGCCCCTTGTCTGTGACAATGGAACTGGAATGGTCAAGGTAAGCTCAAGTGTTTTGTACTACAGCAGAGTTGACCTGCCATTTTTTTACTGATGCTTATTACCTTTTGGCCGATTCTGTTTACAAAATTAAGAGATTCTTATATTGGTTTATTATCTAGGCTGGGTTCGCAGGAGATGATGCTCCACGAGCTGTATTTCCTAGTATTGTTGGCCGCCCCCGCCATACTGGTGTGATGGTGGGTATGGGTCAAAAAGACGCCTATGTGGGAGATGAAGCTCAATCAAAGAGAGGTATTTTAACTCTTAAATACCCAATTGAGCACGGAATTGTCAGCAATTGGGATGATATGGAGAAGATATGGCATCATACTTTCTACAATGAGCTTCGTGTTGCCCCTGAGGAGCATCCTGTCCTCCTAACTGAAGCCCCTCTTAACCCAAAGGCTAATCGTGAAAAGATGACCCAGATTATGTTTGAGACTTTCAATACCCCAGCTATGTATGTTGCTATTCAGGCTGTACTCTCACTGTATGCCAGTGGTCGTACCACCGGTAAGAAAATTTTCATTCTTTATTAGCATAATTATTTTATATGACTGACATCTCTCAAGTTTCTTGATGCTTCTACCATGTAAAGATCTTGCACTTATATGATGCTTTGTGGATATGATTACTTATTATAAGTTACAACCTTCTAATTTTGACATGGTTGTTATCAATTGAGTTATTACTTCTAATTCTTTTTCTTCTCCACAGGTATTGTGTTGGACTCTGGTGATGGTGTCAGCCACACTGTCCCAATTTATGAAGGGTATGCCCTTCCACATGCCATTCTCCGTCTTGACTTGGCAGGACGTGACCTCACTGATAGTTTGATGAAGATCCTCACCGAGCGTGGTTACTCGTTCACCACCTCAGCTGAGCGAGAAATTGTCAGGGACGTGAAAGAAAAGCTCGCTTACATTGCTCTTGACTATGAACAGGAACTCGAGACTTCAAAGACCAGCTCTTCTGTTGAGAAGAGCTATGAGCTACCAGATGGGCAGGTGATCACCATTGGTGCTGAGCGTTTCCGGTGTCCTGAGGTCCTTTTCCAACCTTCAATGATTGGAATGGAAGCTGCAGGAATCCACGAGACTACATACAACTCTATCATGAAATGTGACGTGGATATTAGGAAAGATCTTTATGGAAACATTGTGCTCAGTGGTGGTACTACCATGTTCCCAGGTATTGCTGATAGAATGAGCAAAGAAATTACTGCATTGGCTCCTAGCAGCATGAAGATTAAGGTGGTCGCTCCACCAGAGAGGAAATACAGTGTCTGGATTGGAGGCTCTATCTTGGCTTCCCTCAGCACCTTCCAGCAGGTTTGCATTGTCCCTTCTGCCTTTATAACTTTGCTATTATTTTGGGTGTCTATCGTACTTAGAAGCTTGACAGTTACTGACGGTGTTTTCTGCTTCTCTTATTTTCTGTAGATGTGGATTGCAAAGGCAGAGTATGACGAATCTGGTCCCTCTATTGTCCACAGGAAGTGCTTCTAATTTTTCCAAGATTGATAATGTTGGTGAAAGGAAAATACTTCTTATTTCCTACTGGACCAGAGATGCAATTGCAGTGTTATATTCTGGCTTTATTTTCTGTATTTTTGTTCTCATGTTGGATTGATGATATTGAGAGGGCAAAGGAGTTCATTGTTGGGTTATGTTAATTCTTTTATTTCTAATGACTTTCTACTCTTTGTTATATTTCTTCCTTTTGTTGTTCCCCTCCCAAACCCCATTTTTGAGGTAACTGAAGGTTGGTAAAAACTTACTCACCTCGTGTGTTTATATACATGATCATCAATTAATTTACGCATATTTACACTTCATTAAATCATTTCACTATGATAAAAATAAATGTGTTGGGTGTAGACACCAGTTGGCAGTAGGTAGTATTTAAAACTGAAAATGCCCTGACTAGGCAAGAATCTTATTAATGGTTAATTATATATCTGTTGACTAGTGGATCATGGCGTGTTAATTGTGATGGGTGCCAAGATTCATCATATGAAGTCGCTTGATTCTTAACGAGCTCAAATTCTTTCTTGGCTATAAGAAATTGCATAAAATTATGTAATCATAAAAAACAAAAGCCCGTCTAGCTCAGTTGGTAGAGCGCAAGGCTCTTAACCTTGTGGTCGTGGGTTCGAGCCCCATGGTGGGCGATTAATTTTGTTCTAATATTTTTTTGTAGGTTTTAAAGTGGCAAAAAATTACATTGTATATTTAAGGTATTTTAAAGAATTTTTATGTTTATATATTGATTTTGAACCTCTTGAATATAAAATTAGAGGTTGGTTTAGGGGTTCAAATCACCACTGATTTCAACATCTCAAAATAATTAATATTTTTATGAAGTTATATGTTTCAATTATTGATATATAAAAAAAGAAAAAACTATTTATTTAGACATACTTTCGTTAGATACATATAATCCCACTGCTTCAAAAATATTAAAAAACTATTTATATAGACATACTTTCGTTAGATACATATAATCCCACTGCTTCAAAAATATTACAAATAATACCATTTTTAATAAATATATCATATTTTTTATTAAAAAAAAATAGATACATAATCGCATTAAATATGGTAATTAATAAGGGAATAATTATATCTAATAGCAAATTAATAACCTAAAATAAATGGAATAGCTAGGATTTGATTTAATTGTGCTCCATAGCAAACGTTTGCAAAAAATTGTCAGGCGCCTCTCTCCCAAATATCTCGCTCGCCACTCTCCTCCAATCTCTCGCTCGCTTCCTCACTTTTTATACAAACACAAGTGTATAAAAATTGTTTTTAATTGTATAAAACAGAGAAAATTATATAAATATATATATTTTTGTTCTCTTCTCTCCCCTCTTCCAGACCTCGCTCGCCACTCTCCCAAATCTCGCTCGCCACCCTCGCTTTCCTCACTTATACAAACAGAAGCGAAATGTATAAATTGCGTTTTTGTTTGTATAAAGCGTGAGAAAATTGTATATACACATGCAAGTACATATATTTTCGTTCTATAAACTTATAATTATACAATAAAAATACTCTCATGCCCAGTTTCTTTTGTCCTTCTCTCTTTCTCGTTTTATAAAATTTTCAAATTGTATCTAATTTCTCTCTTTTTCGTTTTATACAATTCGATTCAATTGTATATTCTTTGTCAAGTCTCTTTTGTCTTTCTCATTTTATACAAATTCAAATTGTATATAATCATTTTATACACTTATAATAATACAATTCGTTTTATACACTTCGTTTTTATACAGTTCTCTGTCCTAGTGTCTTTCTCTTTCTTGTTTTATACACTTCGTTTTATACAATTTGCTTCAACTGTATATGTATGGCGAATTATACAGTTTCTATGTTTGCTATGGAGCGCAATTATGCAAACTTTGCTATAGCATACAAATATGAATTTTTTATTTGCTACATGTGAAAGTTGCCCAATTAATAATTATCCTAACATTATGTTTCCTTAATGATGAAGACTTTTTATAATTCAAGTTAATTTCTCTCTTTTCAACACCACCATTTTCCTCCCAAATCACACGTCTCCTTTGTATCTCTACCTACACCTACACGTTATTATCCTTCATCTTCCATTACCACTTATTCTCAACAAACACAATGCATATTTGGATGTAAAAAATTCATACCCAACCCTACATAAACAACATTATATATAGGTGTAATTATTCATTTTTTTCGATTGATGTATTTTTATTTGACACCCCATTTTTATGTATCTAATTCACATATATAGAGAATTTTGATTTTTTTAAAACTTTTTTTTGAATTAATGATAAAACAAACACTCCACAATCGTGATTTGTTCCTAAACTCATTTGTTTCAATTACATTTCATATTTAGATATACATAATTATATGTGTGTTTATTATGTAACTGAAATACATGCTTTTGAATATAATATATAAAATTGATACTTGATACATCGAATTAATAATAGACACATGAAATTAATATTATATCATATAAATAGATACATGAAATTAATATTATATCATATAAATATATACATGACATTAATATTAGATACTTCTATGATACATATGAATCTATTTGTATGATACTCATATATCTAAGTGTTCTGTTAGTCGGATACATCATATATTGTTAATAGATACATCAAATTAATAAATTTTATTATTTTAAAATTAATAAAATGAAATACATAAAATTGCATGATCAAAATATACATGTTTTTGTCTTTTATAAATAATATTAACGATTTTATTATTTCAAATAATAATAAAATGAAATTAATTAAACATAGATACATACCTTGATTTCTGCCTTATATTAAGAAAATTGGTTACAATCAATTAATTTAAACAAATAAAATACGTATTTTGATTTTAAAATTCGACAGATACATGTATCTGTCGATTTCAAACTCATGTATTCTAAGTATGAAGTATGATAGAAAAAGTAATATTTAAAACTATCAAAAATCTGAGTAATTAAGATCTATACTATAGTGGGATTTATATAGTTTGCCCTATAAAAAATGTCTCAATTATTGTTGTATAAAAAAGGTAGAACGTTTATGTATATTGACTATGGTCGATATAACTTTATATTCTCTCGAATGGTCAGAAGCAACATTAACTAATTAATTAATGTCATAAAAGAATAAACAATGTGATTCACAATGCTTCATGCTTAGCTGCGGCCTGCTTGCAAAATTGTCAACTGTGGCACAAATCATAAGTTGTAAAATACTAGTAATAAATTGAATAATTAGACAACATATGCAAATGAAGTTAGTATAAAGATATACTAATTTGGCATGATTTTGAATACGAAAACAAAATATATAAAATAAAAATAATACGATACAATTTCATATTTGTATAACTGATAAATGACTGGAGACATACTAAGTTATATCAATTCGATATCATATATAAATAATTGAACCAAATAATAATATAAAATAAATGACGATACAAATTTATGCAAATCTAACATAATTTGCAAATAATACAACAAGATAGATAGGATGAAAATTTTATAGACTCATATCGATACTATACGATTTATAAATAATATAACAAGATAGGTGAAATGAAAATAGTAACAAACCATATCAGTCCGTAAACAACATAACTAAAAAAGGTGAAATAAAAATAGTATCTAATCATATGAATCCAACATGTTATTTGATTTCGATCGTCAACTTTAGATGTATCCAAATAAACACATAAATTTATATAAAGAACAAGTGAACGCAAACATCTCAATATGATATAATATATATAGGACTAATGTACGAGACGAATTGTCACGTAATGTTTACTTATTCAATTCATACAAATTTATATATCTATTCATACACACTCAAAACTGAAATACATAAAAATCAATTGAGCCTAAATTAAAAACAGACTTATGTAAAATATGTAAAATGTCTTTTCAAATTGTAAGTTTCTTTTTGGTTTCCTCTCCATTACCCACATGAATCCGACTAAATTTAAATTTACATCGGAAAGTTCCAACTTTTTACGCTCTCCAACAAAACGATTTCATACCTAAGGAAACTCGAACTCGAGACCTCTTCATTAAGGAGGAAAGAGTACATTATTATTAAAAGCAATTAAAAGCAAGCAATATTTGTAATAATAATTAAAAACAAATCATAAATAATTTTGTGGATGCAATCTGCTGGTGTCCACCCACTTTTTGTGATGCCTAGTATTTCTGTGTACCGTAAAAACTATGAGCTCCTTTAGAGCAAAGTTAAAAAAAAATAAAAAGGTTCACAAGATTTCTAAATGACTAATATAACCCTGGATAAGTATATGCTTTTCGAATATTCACATTTAATAATTTCGTTTCAAATATTTTTTCTTTGAAAATGTCTATTATAAAATTTGTGTTTCAATGTTCTTTTTAAGAAATCATAAAATGGAGGGATGAAAATACAAAGAGTATAATTTCTTATTGGGAAAAGTTAACAAGAAAATTAAAATAATATATATCCATAAAATATATTTTTTACCTTATTTAAGTAATAAAAACTTTCATATTTTTTTTTTAATTAGATAAGGGGGGTCCACCACTATAATCATTTTCAAATGGTTCTCTGGTGTTGGTTGAGTCACAAGTGAGTAGAATTCGAATATTTATTATAATTATATTCGATATTTACACGAAATAAATAAGTATATATATATATTTTTTATTTACGTGAAAAAGGGCAACGCAAACATATTTATAACATCAAAGTTTACATTTTATGTGATGTTCTTTTTTAATTCATTAAAAAAAATGACGTTATTTTATATTTATAATTTTTTTAAATTATTGTTAATATTTGTATTAGAATTCATTAATTCATATATAAGATTTATTCAAGTGAAACACTCCTTTATAATGATTTTTTCATACTAAAAGCTCCAAACTTAAACCTCCAATTAACATAGAAGTATCCCATCGACATATGTTGCACTAAATCCTTTGAGGTTGCTCCTCCCTCATCCATATGTTTCGGGCTTGAATCCTGGATATAAAAACGAAACGGGAAAAAACACTTGTATTAAAAAAGGAAAACTATCGGTTATTCTCTTACTTTGATACTCCATATTGTTAACTACTAATTTGTATTTACCGTTTGATATCACCGGAATATAGATGCTATTAGAGTATATATATGTACTCAAATGATATCAGTAGTGATTCAATAAATAGAAAAGAAACAGTAAGGTAAATAATTTGGAATGTGGACCCGATCAGATAAATATATTGAGTTAAAGAATATATGTTTTGCCTAATAAATCCAATTTGTCTAATCTTCCTAAAAAATTATTAAATTCAAATTACTCAAACTTCAAATTTAGGGAAAAATCAAAAATAAATAAATCGTAGTTTAAATTTTCATGAATAGTTAAGTCACACAAATTCGATCAAGGGGTAGTTTAGTCATTACAATCACAAGCGTGAGTGACAACTCCAAGGCTGACATGCCCATTATATAAAATCCTAACTTTCCTCATCTCAGTACCACACACAAACAAGAGAAACTTTAGATCTCATTTCTTGTTGTACAATTCCCGTGAATCCTTCGTCTTCATCGTAAAAATGGGCAGAACTTTCTTCGTCGGCGGTAACTGGAAATGCGTAAGCTTCCGATTCTACCATATCTCCGCTTAGTACTTTTGTTTCTCCGTCGTTCAATATTAATCGATCTATTTTCTGACTTTTTTCTGAATATATAGTATTTTCAAGCTTGAGAATCGGTTCTAATTGTTTTATATGCAATCAATTTAGTTAGTAGTACAGTGTTTTGGCTTACCGATCTGATTAGAATTGTTAGTTTAATGATTTTGATCTCGATCTTATGATTTTCTCAATGAAAATGTGTATTGTGCTGGAAATAAGCTTTTTTTTTTTTTTTTGTTTGGATCTCAATTATTCTCTTACTATGGATTGTCGTAAAGTGGAGGAATAAGAGTATCGATCTGTACGGAATTGGATCCGTTTGTTTAGAGTATACTCTAAGAACTCACGAAAAAAAAGCAAAATAAAACAAATAAACAACTGAAAGGTCACTCATTGTGTGTATATTATAGCAATATATGGCTATATAGGTAGCTAGCTCGGCCACGGCATGGAAGATTAGTTGTTTAAATTTTACTGTTCATATCCAAGTGTTATGTATTAGTCAAGCTTAGAGGTGTAGCTATGATTTTAAATTTAAAATATATATATATATTACAAAAACTTTTTCAACTATGTTATGGTTCGTGAGTGGATCGACCAGTGATCAAGCGTTGCTTGGTAGAAGCCTTTATAATATTTGGTAATCGATAGATGATTTAGCTCTAATAATGAATGCAATGCAGAATGGAACCAGTGAAGAGATCAAGAAGATAGTAGCGATACTCAATGCTGGTCAAGTGCCATCACAAGATGTTGTTGGTAAGTAAATTTTCCGTATGAGTGATGTTTTTAATATATAATTTTGGGTGGATTGATTGGAAGCTGGTGTGTTATAGTATCTGGATTATCATTGTAGGATGTCAATATCCATACCTCTAAGTCCATAAGACAAATAAATATGATATATTTAAATTTCTGGTTGTAACATACCTTGATGTTTAAATAAAATGATATCTGTATCAAAGCTATAAAATTTGAAGGTATATGATTTTCTAAACATCATATATATCAGACAGACAACTTGATCAGTGTGGACTGTAGAGATATGTTTACGCTTCCCATCTGATTAGTTAACTGACTGAAGGAACAAAAAATCATCTTTCTACTTATTACATCATATATGTGGATAGTTGGTGGAGAATATTGCATAGAGCTCTTTAACGTTGTCTCCTAATTTGAAGACTCAGTCACTATTTGTTTTATGGAAAACAAATTAGGTCTTTCTGAAATATATAATCATTTGACAAATGTATTATTGCTCTCAATTTCACTCAAACTTTACTTGGACAGCCAAGGAGAATGTTTAAACAGTTGAGAGACAACAGTGTAGTTGAATCATCATTCAAGTTCTTAACTTGCTTTTATTTGGGTTATGGTAATTTGATATGGTTGGATAAGATTTTAGTGTGCTTAACACATTTGGCAACTTTCTTCTCTTGCAGAGGTTGTTGTGAGCCCTCCATTTGTATTTCTTCCTCTGGTCAAGAATGAGCTGCGATCTGATTTTCATGTTGCTGCCCAAAATTGTTGGGTTAAGAATGGCGGTGCTTTCACCGGTGAAGTTAGGTACGTTACTATTCTATTTGTACCATGTTGTACTTTGGGGAAGACGATACATCTAGCTGCTAAGTGTTTGAGACCTGCATCTTGAGGAAAGAGGTGATAGTTAGGTAATTATTGTGGTCTAGGCCAGTGTTGTGGACGGCGAGAGGCGACAAAAGGCGACAAGGGCCTGCCTCGCCACGCGGCGAGGCGAGCGGCGAGGCGCTTGCCTTTTTGAATAAAGGCGCCAATTAATACCAAAAATTAAAAATATTTAATTGCATATTTTATCCAAAGTCTTAATAGCAATAACACATATTAGCAAATATTCAATTCAAAAACCAATAGTAGATACTAAAATGTCTAAAACTTTAAAGACCAAACAATTCAATTAATTCGCTGTTTAGAAATATTGGAATAAATAATTAGGAAAAGAATTTTAAAAAAAAAATTAACACTTGTTACACTTACACAAAGCAGTAAGCACTGCCTGACTGCTGCTTACCAAAATTAAAAAAAAAAATGAAGAAGAAGAACAGAAAAAATAAGAACAGAAGAAGAAGAAGAACAGAAAAAATAAGAACAGAAGAAGAAGAAGAACAGAAAAAATAAGAACAGAAGAAGAAGAGAGAAATCAGAAATGAGAAAACATTACCTGAAAACCTGAAAACAGAGAGTGAGAGTCGCGAGGGTCGTCGGCGAGGGAGAAGAGACGCGACAGCGAGGGAGCAGAGACGCGACAGCGAGGGAGCAGCGACGCGATGGAGGAGAAGAGAAGAGTGAATCGATCGACAGAGAGAGAGAGAGAGTCGCGATGTGGAGGATTTCAGAAATTTTCAAAAGTAAAAAAAAAACCCTAATTTTGACTAATTTTATTAAGTCAAAAATTTTTAATCAAAAAGGCGGCGCCTTTCGCTCGCCATTTCAGCGCCATCGATCGCCAGGGGCTCGCCTTTTTCTCCTCGCCTCGCCTCGCCAGAGAATGGCGAGCCACCCTCGCCTCGCCTCGCCTCTCGCCTTTGGCGACGAGGCGAGCGCCTTTCATAACACTGGTCTAGGCTCATGTATTGTTTCTTCAAGCTGCTAGTCTTGAATTTTTATTTTGACCATGGATGTGTTGCGCCATCTTTTTGCAGTCTGTTCATAGTTGGGAGGATCTAGTCTGTAGAATTTGAGTATCATAATTTATTCTAAGCTGATTATTATTCTCTGTGCAGTGCTAATATGCTTGTTAATCTGAGCATTCCATGGGTCATTTTGGGTCATTCTGAAAGAAGAGCCATTTTAGGTGAATCAAATGAGGTAAGCTATTTCATATGAAGCTGCTGATTTTTGTTATATCCTCAATGTAGTTATTAATTACTGAGCTGAAAGAGGGCTAACTTTACACTTTTATTACTTGTTATCCATTGATTGCAGTTTGTTGGAGACAAGGTAGCATATGCTCTTTCTCAAGGTTTGAAGGTAATTGCATGTGTTGGGGAGACTCTTGAGCAAAGAGAATCAGGATCCACCATGGATGTTGTTGCAGCACAAACAAAGGCTATTGCAGGTAGACCTATCAAAATGCTTTCTTAGTTAATGGGCTATTATTTTTTAGCTAGAATGTGACTCGATGATATTATGTTGATTAGTATTCCATCCACTTAAATGTGATAATATCAGCATGAAAATGGGAAGCATGAAGAAATAAATGGATTGATGAGGTTTTTAAGAAACTAAAAGGTAAATTGAAAAAGACTAAAGTAAAGTGATTGAAGATAACAAAAAAAGAAACTGGAACTAGCAGATCTTCTTATTTGTATTTTGTGAGTGCTTATGGGAATTCCTAGTGTATGTCAGGAGTGACAACTTGGTATTGTCGTTTATGCATGGGATGTCAATTTGTACCGTTTGAAATTTACATAATGAACTTCCCTTTTTTGGACATTCCATAATGTTTAACATCATTCTATTTTTATGCAACTTTCACCGGAATGTTGTTAAAGGCTTTGCTTAAAAGTGTGCTTAAGCCTTGAAGCTCACAGAGCCCAGGTTGTGGACTGTCACGTAGGACTTGACCTTGAAGGGCCCAACAACATATATATAGCTTAACAGTATTTTTATTCTGTTATTGAAATAATTATATTTTGTGTTTATAGTTACATTTTGTTTTTAGTTTTTTTTGGGGGGCTTTTCTTTGCTAAAAGCCCCCGCTTTAATTGCACTTAGAGCGCCAACAGACGCTGGCGCTTTCTTTTTGCGCCACTTTTGACCATCTTTCATAGTCCTTCATCTAATTGTTTCCAGTTCATCTTACTGCAGACCGAGTAAAAGATTGGTCAAATGTGGTGATAGCTTATGAGCCTGTTTGGGCTATTGGTACTGGAAAGGTTGCAACCCCTGCACAAGCCCAGGAAGTAAGTTAATATGACCAGCTTGTGTCATTTACATAGTCAAGTTCCTTGAGATCTATATTGAATTTCAACTAGACTTGGAATGTTAGTATCAGTGATTAAATAATACTCTGATCACATCAGGTGATATTTGTCATGTTTTTCCCCCAATTGTTTTAACTGTAGATTATAAAGATCTACTTTCATATTCTTTCTATGCTTTGTCCTAGGATCTCTTGCTGGTCTTTAAAAGGGTTGAAGAAGTCCATGTGTTAAACAATTATCTTAACTGTTCTTTACTTCTACATCAACCTATTGAGTAGTAATTTCAAGATAGAATTGCAAGTTTCTTCTAGTCTCTTTCCAGTTAATAGACTATGTTATTACGTAGATGTAGATAATGAAAGCACACCTCAGATCATTTATTTGGTACGAATTTATGCACTTTTGCTTTAAGGTTGTTTTCTGCATTCCAGGTACATGCTGAATTGAGGAAATGGCTTCAAGCAAATGTTAGCGCTGAAGTTGCTGCTTCAACCCGGATCATCTATGGAGGTAATTTTGTTTGACCGCTATGCATTTATCCAAATAATGTAATGCTTCTCTCTGCTTATCTTATCCTCCATGTGTCAGCATTAAAATTTTTGAGAAGTTCTTCCCAACATTCCACAAGTTTGTGGGAGATAAGATTAGCTCCATTTCTTGTTGGACACATTATACTGGCTTCTCAAGTAAAGTAACTCTGATACATGTTTAACAGTAATGGATAGCAAGCATATAGCCAGAATTTAATGAAGCAGACTTGAAGTATTTGATGTATAGTCAAATACGTAAGTAAACACTAGCTTTTGTAACCATAACTTGGCTGCAAAATGACTAAATAGTCAACTAGACACATGCTAAACTTGTTTGGCATATTTCAATTCCTCGTTAATTCACTTTATTCCCGTTTGCTTTTACCAAGTAACTGAATTGTACTATATGCTCCGTGCAGGATCTGTAAGCGGTGCCAACTGCAAGGAGTTGGCTGGACAGCCAGATGTTGACGGTTTTCTTGTAGGTGGAGCTTCGTTGAAGGTATGTGAATAATACTCTGGTTCTTCACTTAATAAACAGTGAATAAGGGTCGATAAATGGTTGATTTAAAAGAATAGTGAGTAGCTTATCCTTAACATTTCCTTTTTCTGTATTTTATAGCCGGAGTTCATTGACATCATCAAGGCTGCTGAGGTGAAGAAAAGCGCCTAAGGTCTTGCACGCTATTGGAATTTTGCAGTTTTTGATCTAGGACTTCCAATGCAGTAGACTTGTATCAAGTCAATGTCTTGTGTACTCTTTATTGCAGTTTGAAATTTACATAACATGTACAATAAAATTGACAAACATTGCACTACCCTACTTCTTTTTTGGCTGCAACAATATTGTTTAATAAAATTAAAATGTGCATCTAATGACATACCTACCCTTCTTTTTGTGGAAAATCTCGTCATCTAGGTGTCCTTTATTTTTTCTGCAAGTTAATGGAGTACTTGATAGAGAAAATACATCTTAAAAATGTCAGTCACAAGTAATTTGAAACGGAAGAAGTATATATTAAGCATTGACCTAGTGCAAAAGTTTTGTTATATGGATATGTTACCCTACGAATATTCCTTTTATCAGCTATTTTCTTAGGATAAGATTATCGTTTGGGCAGAGGATATGAGAGATGCAGATAATGAATGGATTTGAATTTTGGGTTCAACTTTAGTATTTTTATCATCATTATAATTTTTGATATCATGTGTTCAAGTCTACTAGTTACTGTAATTTTCATGAACTTTTTATACATAAAACTAAATTTTACGTAGAAAATAGTAGATTTAGATGAAGCTCAAGCTAAATGGCTTCATCCTTCATCCACCCCTAGAGCAGACATCCCAATATGAGGTGATTTAAAAGGAACTTAAAACTTAAGAGACTTAAAGTTGAATGTGATATCAATAATAATTTCGAAAAGGTGTAGAAAAATTGTTTCTGACAGATATTCAGCTTAAAAACATTTGCGACTTATGACTATGTTTTTTTGTATTGCCATATTTTCTTTGAGCTAACAATTTATTTTAGGCAACAAACTTTTAAATTTTCGAAAGTGAAAGGTAAAATTTACGTTAATTATCTTTTATAGAATTATATTTGATATATTATTATGGCTGTTATGGAAAATTTCTATATTTATACTGACAGAACATATATATATCAAACCAAACATTATTATATATGTTCAATGAATGAATTAAATGCTATAGTTTGAAAATGAAGATTTCCAATATCTTGAAAAGTTGAATCCTCAAAACACAAGGAACATGAGACCTGCAAGTCAATTGATGATGTTTCTATTTTTCGTTACGACAAAGGTGTATGTATTATCAATTCACATGGCAGTTGACTTCATCTTCCTTTCACAAACACATATATGGTCCTAAATTGGTGTTTTAAATAATTTGTCGTAGATTATGTGACACTATTTTTTATTAGTCTTTACTTAAAAAGAAAATAATTTAATTTTAAATTTTTTATTTTATTCTTAATGATATACTTTTTTATCTGACATGAAATTTCAAACATGTTTATAATGGTTATGATCCGATCCATATGATTGAGGAAATGAGTTATGGCCTTGAAGAGTCTTTTCCTCGTGAATTAGTTTTTAGAGGGTTAATTAAATTTAAATGTTTATTTTTTTCACATGATATTATATGTATTTCATTACTTTTTCACATGATATTATAAGAATCATATATACATGTTCATCGATTCTTGTTATTATGTTATTAATATTGCGTTGCATATTATGTTATTTACGCTCCAGTTGACCACGATGTGTGGAGAAGTGTTATATTCCATGTGTATTAATGACGGGAGGCGATCTTATGAAATGGTCTTGTACAATTTTTTTCATGTGAGTTGGTTTTTTAAGTTGAACTTGATATTTATTTTTATTTAATATAAAGATAATGAATTCCAAAGAGCTTGCTTTATTTTTAAAAATTCTATCCGTTTAAACTACATAAAAATTGAGATGGAAAGAGCACAATTTTTTAGGTTTGCATGAATATCTCTGGGATGACCATTAAATGATGTGATATAGTAGATGAGGTTGTCAATTTCGACTTCTGAGTATAAAATTATCTTCAATAAAAAATACTTTTTACGAATAAATTCTACATAACATAAATTTAAATTAATCGAATTGTAATATAAATACGAATATCGAGTGGAAAACAAGAATGTTTCTTGGATGCAAGAAAGTCAAATGAACTTGTTGTCTTGCTTAGTTTGCTATAGTAACACAAAGGACCCTATTGTTAACAAGACCATTGTCCCTATTTAATTTAATTATTTTCTTATGAAAGTCAAAAGTTTCAAGTATGAAAATTTTTTATAGTTAGATATTGAATTGCTACTATCATTTAAGAGTAATTAATATTCCACATGTACAAAAAAGTATAATTACATTAAGGTTAAATAACATTTTATACAATGTGGACGTTTACAACTTTTTCTTCATATTAAAGTTACCTTTTTAGCTGCTATAATAAAGAGGTTCTCTTCCAATAAAATAAGAGTAGTTTTTTTTTAATAACGAATGAACAGACAAAAAAAAGAGGCTGCCAATAGATAAGTCATGTTTTTTTTAAAAAAAAAAAAAAGATTGAAAACCAAATAAAATGAGAATACATTAATTTATAATATATAGTTTGATTGAAGTGTAGAGTAATTCACATGTCAAATCTAAAAGTTGATTTGTTTGGCCTGTGAATCACATAAAGAGATTGTTAGGGTCAACTCCATATATTGTGAAATTGGTTGTAATTGTGTTCCAAACACATCAAAAAGTTGTACTTCTCTTCGTTTTAAAAAAAATGATATTTTTTTAAATTTATTTAAAGAAATATAATTTTAGCTTTTGTGACATGTTTAAAATTACAAAATTATAAGATAATTTTGTATACTTGACATAATTTTAATTTAGGATCACAAGATTCAAAAGTCTATTTGTTTTTCTTTAACTCTGTGTCAAATCAAATTAAATTATTGTAAAATGAAGATTGTACCATATAAAACCAACTTTATAACCACCTCAAAAAAATTCTATCCATTTCTACTTGTTCAAAAAATCAACTTTGACATATCGTCTAAAGAGCAATGAATAAAATGTTAATTTTATTACTTTATTATTTAAATATAACAAATTCAATTGAAAAAATGACTATAATTTATAATGAGAGTAAATTATAACTAATGAATTATTTTTAATTTTTAAAAATAAATCAAGTAAAACTAATATTTATATTTTTAATATAAAATAAAAATGAAGGAGAATATTTTTTTTTAAATTTCTTGTTAAATTAAAATCAGTCAAGCATATTAAAACCAATAATATATTTGTTTGGAGACTTGTAGTCCCATCAACCTAGTTATTTGAACTTTCGTTGTCTAGTTTGGCAAATTGGAGGTGAATTTTCCTCTTTTTTGTTTTGTTTTTGCCAGTTCAGTTTGACTGGCCTTTCAAAAATTCATGCACATGGACAATTTTTATAGTAATAAATAATAATAATAATAATAATAATAATAATAATAATAATAACAACAACAACAACAACAATAAAGGGTATAATATATTTTTTAATTATGTTATTTAGAGTTATTATATTTCTTGTAATAAAAATGATTCATATATCTTTTCATTTAATGAAAGTGAAAGATTAATTTTAAATTCACTATCTTAAGTTTAATAGGAAAATATACGATCCTTTTTCACATAATTTTTTTTGCATAATATATAAATATGCCCTTTAACTTGACTTCAAATTACATTATGTTCTTCAATTTTGGGTATGCATAAGTAGACACTTAAACTTGTATAAATTGAACAAATAAGCACACATGTCCTACATGTCATTTTTTGTCTTACGCGGTTGTAGACATTAAATTTTGTGGGAGATGCGTTCAATTTGAGTTGAGACTCTGCAAATTGTAGTCAACTCAAATTAGGATTCTTGGAGGCTACTCAATCCTAAACCCTAGTTTATGCCTATATAAAGGGTACTAAATCATCTCGGAAATTTCATACAGAGATCAAGAATACTCCACAAATTGATGGATTATTCATATAGAGAGGTCAAATCAAAATCATTCTAGTTTGAGAAATATGCCACTAAAGGCCCTCGAATCATGGATAAATCATAGGAGAGTAGAATCAAGGGGTCAACAGAATTATACCCGCTATCTTGATGAATAAAATCATGTTTCTTCATCATATTTTATTTGTATGGTTTGTTTATTTTTCATATGTTTAAAATTTGTTGCAAACAACGGTGTCCTACATGTATTGTGTCACGTAGAACTCATGTGTTTATTTGCTCAATTTTATACAAGTTTAATTGTCTACTTATACATATTCAAAGTTGAAGGACATAAACATATCAGTGTTATTAACCTTAATTTGAGGAGAGATTTATGAAATTATCTCTAAATTTGATTATATTTGAATTGGTCCATTGCTTCATATAATTTTGAGGGTGGCACTTTTAATTAAAAAAGATCTTCTATTTTGAAAAACTTTAAATTCAAATTTTTTGATTAAAATAGAGATGAATTTTTGTCAAAAAGTTTTATTTGATTAAATTTTATTCATAATCATTCAATTTTATTTAAAGTTAATTACATGACATTCGTTATTTGGACAATTTTCGTAGTGATTATTTTAAACATTTTATTTCATATATTACGTTATCCTTATGTCAACACTTACGTATGGAAATAAATAAATGTGTTATCTGCTACTTCTTTTTTTTAAAAAAAAAATAATTTTAATAAATAAAAGGCCCACCACATAATTTATACAAATATTTTTTTGCCTCCATTGAAAATTGTAAGCTTGACACATGGAGTGAAATAACATTAATGGTGCTACCTTACTTGTAACCAATTGTCTTTAAGCATCTAATCAGACATCCAGCCCAAAAAAACATAAATATAGTACTCTTCGTACTTCGCTTTTCGAGAATTAAATTATTTCTAATAATTTTTTATTTTTAATTATTTATCTATTTTGATAAATAAAAAAAAATATTTTTTGTTTAACTGTTGAATCATTTGCTTTAAATTCAAGTTATGATGACATGAATTATTATGAAATATTGGAATTAATTATGATAGGATATGTTATGATAAGATTATTTTTATTGAATATTTGATTTGTTATATTTAAAATAATAAAATTTTTAAAAAATATCTGTTTTGCAAAAATACCTTTATGAATATAAAAAGTAATGTAACAAAAGGATTGAAAGAGACATTTTTATTATTTACTTATTTATCCCGAGATTAGTTATTCCAGAATTACTATACCATCCAAGGGGAGGTTAACTTATCTCGGTACTAATTATTAATTCCGAGATAAGTTATTCTGGACTTTCGAACCAAACAAAAAATTAAGTGATACTACAATTTAATCTCAGGACTATTTGATTCTTTACACCAAACGACCCCTAAATTAATTAAAACTTTTTAATAATCTTAAGATTTTAACTTATCCACTTTATAGTAAAATGATAAACTAACTATATCAATAATTATTTTTTAAAATATATATGTCAGTTTCAAAGTGCACATAATTAGAGACAAAAATAATTTAAAATATATGATGTAATTTTAAATATATTAATATGAGAAAGAATTATAACTTATTATATTTTAAATACAGTTTTCGATCATTTAAGCTTTAAAGAGTATAAAATTAGTCTAACTTACTTTGACTCTAACGATGATTGAAATTGGCGCTCATAAAATAAAATGACAAGAAAATATAAATAAAAAGAAAGAATCTATAATATAATTAAGAAGTTGAATTTTTAATTCTCTATTTGATTAAAAATATTAATTAATCTTAAAATTTTTTTTATACTATATATACTAATAGCATCATGTATTGGTTATTTATACAATAAACTATGAAAATAACTAATCCTGTAAAAATTACAATTCATTAAAATATTTTTATCTATTTTATTCCCTTACCAAACAATACTTTAATTTTTTAATAAAGTGCTACATTTATTGTTAACCAGTAAATTAGTAGTCCAATGCCTACAGGGACACAAAATATAAATAGTCTCCAATATCAATAGTTACACTTATGATCCCTATTTTTTTTTTTTTAATTTCAGTATTTAATATTTATATTAAAACTCGATTAAATTTAAATTGTATCATATAGAGTCTCATTTATAAGAAAACATTTCTTATTAAAAAAATTTATATTCAAAACTAAAATTCAAAACATTTAATCAAGAAAAAATCAGTCTAATTTAGTACACTATATACTTTAGTTGATTGATACCAAAGTGTTAATAAGTCGACTATAAAATTCTCATAATTAGGTAGCTTTGATTAAGTTTATCCCAAACTAATATTAGTATTAAAAAAACCAAGAAGATGCCAACAAAAGCAACAATATATTAGAAAAAAAGAAGTGGTGTATATACTTATCTTTATTCTTATTTTGTGAAAATAAAAATCTACTTCATATTTTACTTTTAGCTATTATAATTTACGAGTAACATTTGTGGACGATAGTAAATATAAATTTTTTTTAAATTTTAAATTAAATCAAATATAATCACACAATTTAAACAGTAAAATTTTCTAGTGAAGTAAAATTTAGAAAAAGCATTTTATATTCGAACTTTTAGTAATAATTACTATGAGTTTTATGTTCGTGAAGGATAGTGCAAACATATTATTTCTTTTAAATTTTATATTACGTCAAATAATATCACATAAATTAAAAGAGTATACTTCGAGATTATTTTTTCTTAATCTAATTATATTTTTTGGAAGTTTAGATGATTAAAATAAAAGTGGTGCACTAAATGCACACGTTTGTCTTCTTGTACAAGTTGGAGAGGCAGCAGCCAAAAGAAATAAAGAAACCTTTTATTTTACATCTAATAAAAAGAAGATAAGCTTTAAAGGCTCTAAATAAAAGCTAAATTGGTCCCTACACTCCATTCACTATTTGCCTTTTAGAAATAAAAATATTAACAAAATATACTTCTTTGGCCCTTGTATTTGGAGGTCAATTCAAAATGATAATTTATATAAAATTTTAATTAATTTTGGTTCATTAGGTTTGTGAAAGTAGGTTTCTTTGATCGTGATTAAATATTTTGTAGATTTTAATTGTTTAGATTAAATGGAAAGTGCAGTTTAAATATTTAGTAGATTTAAATTGATATTTAGATATTTATATTTGTATAAATTTATTATTTTGAATTTATGCAAAAAATAAATACAAATCAATTAATATAAATAAAGATAAAAATAGCACAATCATTCAAATTCACTCGGAATATACAAACATACACGAATTATATAAATGTACATGTGAGTTATACAAAGGAGGTCGACCGTAACAATTTAAATTATAGCTACATTCTATAAATATGCACACTATAACTAAAGAGCCTAATTAAGTTCATTATACTAGCTATTTGTAAAAATTTTCTTTTAAGAAAATAAAAACTAATATAGTGAGTTACCATTTTATCCTTATTAATTAATTTCAAAATTAATTTACTCATCAAAAATGTTTTTCCTTTTCCTAAAACAGTAACTCTCTAAATAAATTGATGATATAATAAATAAATAAAATTATTATCTTTTGTTAATTTATAAAAAATGACTTGTAAAAAGAAGTAAATAAAAAATGAAAATTGAACAAACAAAAGAGACGAGGTATATTTTAGGGACAATTTCATACACTTATATGTATATTACTCTTTCTCCGTCCTAATTTATATAACAAATCTCCCTTTTCCATTTATCTAAAAAATATATTTTTATATTTAATAATAATTTAATTTTAAAAACATTCATTTTAAATTATAATTATAATTTCAAAAATTTCATATTCAATCAAACAATACCACATAAGTCTAAGATATAAGATAGAAATTAATATATGAAAAATAAATCATGCTTTCTCCGTTCGGAATTGTTTGTCATGTTGCACTTATCGAAAGTCAATTTGACTAATTTTTAAAGGTAAATTAAATTACATTAATTCGATATTTTAAACAAAAAAAATTAAATATTCTAAAACTATATGAAAAATATTATAAATTACTATATTCTGCCTATTAATATGATGAAAAATATATCTTAAAATATTAGTTAAAATTTTTATAGTTTGATTGTAAAAATAAAAATTATGACAAATAATACCGAACGAAGAGAGTATTTGACTAAGACAAAAAGGAAAGGTCAAAGTACACTTTGTAGATTTTGGCCTTTGTGAATTTTTTTTTTCTCAAGAGATTCTTGTGAAAGACAACCCAACAAAGTGCTAATTATTTTTTTCCAACACATATATAAACTACATTTCTTTTTGTTCACACTTCATATTTTTGGCTATTCTACATTTCACCCTTTTTTTGAGTTTATATATGTAAACCCAAAACAATCAATTCAATCACTATTCATTATTTTGATAGAAGTTTTCTTTCTTACAAAGATTGAAACTTTGGTTCATAAATTTTAATGGGTTCTTGTTTCAGTGTTCGAATTAAAGCAGAAAGTCCTCTTCATCATGGTAAATTTTTATTTTTTTTGTTTCAGTTCTTTAATCTACTGCTATGTGATCAGAAAGTTACGAGTTTGAGCCGTGAAAATAATTTTATACACTTTTGTGGTTTGGGTTTTGTTGAATCATAGTCGGAGTTTAGTGCATCGAGATATGTGCTTACTTTTATAATTTGGGTTTTGTTGGGTTATAGCCGGAGTTTAGTGCATCGAGATATGTGGTTATGGGTTTGAGCTGAAAACAGTAGAATAGACTTTTTGTGGTTTGGGTTTTGTTGGGTTATAATTTAATTTTTATTTTATGCTATTTGTGGAAACTTATGAGTAATCAGCTTGGATTTTCTTTCTATTTTCAGCTCCTGTTTGATTATAAATTTTGAAATTGAAACTCAAAACTTAAAAATTTGAGTTTTTGAAGTTGTGATTTTTGAGAATTTGAACTTGTGTGTGCATTTTTTTTTTGAATTTTTGTGAGTGGAAATTTCAAAAGTTAGAACACTCCTCTGTGACTGTTTTGTAAACTTGCGAATTTTCAAAATCTGATCCGAAATCTATGGTCAATTGTTGGCTAATTGTCAAGTAGTAACCATAGTCTCTAGTGTTTATTGGATTGATTAAAAGAAATTTTGTGTTAAGTTTATGGAACTATTTCTTAGTTACATCTGGATTTTTTGAGGTGTCTGAGATTACTCGCGGTATCTGTGTTAGTGAGAGATAGCAGGTATCTGGTGTCTATGTTAATGAGATTACTCGCGGTATCTGTGTTGGTGCGAGGTAGCAGGTATCTCGTAGAATTGAATTAGAGCACTCAAGCTGGCTTGAGTACCATAGGTATAAAAAGATTGATGAAAAAAAAAGTAAAGCATTTTGCTTAGGCTGCTGTCATTATTCAACACTCTTGTAGATAATTACTATGTTCAAGATTCTAAATTTTAATTAATTCGATAAATGAACATGATATTGTTGGATAGAAGTAACAAGTTTTTTTTGTTTTTTAACAGGAGCAAGTGATGGAAGAGAGTTGAGTAGTAGGCATTCATATTCATCAGCTCCGTTGACTCCTCGTAGTCAGAGTGATATACTTGAATCGTCGAATCTGAAAAGTTTTAGTTTCAATGAACTCCGAGTAGCCACGAGGAACTTTCGTCCAGATAGTGTGTTGGGAGAAGGTGGTTTTGGTTGTGTATTTAAGGGTTGGATAGACGAGAATACGTTTAAAGCTGCAAGGCCGGGGACTGGATTGGTTATAGCTGTAAAGAGATTGAACCAAGAAGGCTTTCAAGGTCACAAGGAATGGCTGGTATGCATACTCTTCCCTTCAAAATTTTCGATGATCGTTATATTTAAGACGTAGGCATTGTTTAAGATAAGATCATTTTTCCGTAATGTAATTAGCTGATCGTGTTTCCTATAATCTTTGATCATGATAAGTTGATTAATTGTTTGCTCGTTAAACTTTAACTACAGGCGGAAATTACTTACCTGAGCCAGCTATCTCATCCTAATCTCGTGAAGTTGATTGGATATTGCTTAGAAGATGAACACAGGCTTCTGGTGTACGAATTCATGCCAAGAGGAAGTTTGGAAAATCATCTATTCAGAAGTAAGTATAGCTCGTCTAAAATCATAATTCTGTATTTGAGGCAGGGGTGGATCCACTGTATGATATGTGGATTCATGTGAACTTTGTTCGTTATAGGAACCCATAAACTTCAAATCTTGAGTTTGCGTCTGATTTGAGGACATCCAGTAATATCGTCCATGTAATGTCATGACTTAACCTTTTGTACATCTTGAACAGGGAGTACTTATTTCCAACCACTATCATGGAATCTCCGGATGAAGGTTGCTCTCGAGGCAGCTAAGGGACTGACATATCTCCACAGTCCAGAAGCTAAAGTTATATATCGGGATTTCAAATCATCTAACATTTTGCTTGATGCTGTATGTGAAACACCTTTCGAATCTAGTCTTTTAAAGGTATAAGAATGTTTCTGGTCTTCTTACAATCTTTCCATGCTATGAATTGACAGAATTACAATGCAAAGCTTTCTGATTTTGGATTGGCGAAGGATGGGCCAATCGACGGTAAAAGCCATGTCTCTACTAGAGTAATGGGTACCTTTGGTTATGCTGCTCCCGAGTACATGGCCACAGGTAATATACAATTTCAATATACTCCATACTTGTTGTTATGCTTTACTTGAGTCGAGGGTCTGTCGGAAACAACCTCTCTACCTTCATGTATGTTGTTGTATTTTCGATTTACTCCTTCAACTGTTTCTTTCCAGACATGGCCCCATTCACCCACATTTGTTTTCGTCTGAATGTTTGGCATATATATATTTCGGTTATGTTTCTCTTGAGAGTTGTCTCCTCTATTTAGTTCTTGATAGTCGTCTATTTATCTAATTTGCAAGTCTTTCATACTCGAGAATATCAATACTATGTGTTTTTAAAGAAATTGCAAGTGTAATGCTCTCTGTTTTGTTCTGTTATATATCCCTAATCAACAAAAATCTAATCCCCTCGAGTTTATCGCTGTTCTTTATCCCTTATTTAATCATTTACGTCTTTCGGTTTACATGTTCTGGCTTTGAAAATTCCCCTTTCTGCTCTGATATCCCGGAGTAAAATTTTTTTCAGCTTCTGATTGTCACCTCACATGTGTAGGTCATATAACCACTAGAAGTGACGTATACAGTTTCGGGGTTGTTCTTTTAGAAATGCTGACAGGCCGTCGAGTGATGGACAAAAACCGACCCCACGGGGAACATAATCTGATTGAATGGGCTAAACCTTTCCTTACTAGTAAACGTAAAGTCCTCCATATTATGGATCACCGTATAGAAGGTCAGTACTCAGTGGAAGGAGCACTGAGAGCAGCACTTCTTGCAGTCAAATGCCTGGCATTAGAACCCAAATTCAGGCCTAAAATGCCCGAGGTCGTAAAGGCGTTGGAGCAACTTCAGAACTTGAACGAATCAGGAAGTCTGAAACGCGAAACCACACAAAGGAAGCATCACAGAACCTCAACCGATGAAGCTTCAGGAAGAAAAACTACGTCTTATCCGAGGCCAGCTGCTTCTCCCCTTGTTACATGAATGGAGAATGAATGGTAACATCTTTAACCATATACACACTACCTGAACCGAAAGGAAAAGATGAGACGACTTACTTGGTGAAGATATGTCTATATCTGCTGATAGAGCACGAAGAGTAATTTGATCAAATTCGCGGACATTTTATGAGAAGGTATGCTTATGATACTAGACTGAATCTTGGAATCTAGGAACTATGTTGTAAATTTGTATCAATTATGTTAGCAATCTACAGTTCTTATTTTGATCTAGCTGGAAATTTAACATTGATGTTTTCCTCACACATCTATGCTAAATTGACTTTTGTTGATCATCTTTTGAGAGCCAAAGATGTGAAGAAAAGGACTTTGTAACATATTTGTACTGCTTTTTGAGTATCTTATACATGTCTGTGATAGAATTTAAATGGAGTAATATGGTCGGTGAGAATTCATATAACTGATCCAAACTTGTTTGAGACTGACGTATAGGCGTTTTCAGAATCTTATAGTTGATCCGACATGATTTTGAAAATTAGGAAAGGAAAGCATTACACCAATACAATGAGTATCTACAACTTACCTCTATTCTGTATTTACACCAACTCGATAAATACAATATACATGTCTTCATATACATTCTTATCACTAAAATTGTAGTTTATTATTACACATAAGATGATTCGAATATTATACAAATCTTTCTTCTCACATGTCGTATTTAATCGAAGTGCACACAAACTATTCCCAATAAGCGGAATCTGTCTGTTACATTTAGTTGTCTTAATTTTGGTTGTACTCTCGATATCCCAATTTTATATTATACTTTGTGATTTGTGATGTATATAATTATTATTTAACAACAAGAATTGATGCTATCTAATGCAAGTTTTCACAAGTTTTAGAATCCAACTTTGTTTTGCATTGTTTCATATTTTTCAACAATCAAATTAGATAAAAGATACAAGTCAAAAAAATATTTAAGATTCATGTCCAATTAAATAGTATTACATAAAATAATATTTTAAATCAATAATTTAAGTACCATGATCTGTGATATGGCACATTAAAGTGATAAAAGGAGTAGACCGATTACAAGTATTTATCAAATTTTGAATTATATGTCATGACTTCAAGTTAAATTAAAAATATAAAAGTACAATAACTTTACCCACAAAATCCAACAATGCCAAATCGTCGAACCCTCTAACCACTTCATAAATATATTTCTTAAAATTAAAATTGTATATAACGACAAATTATTAATTTAAATTAGATGTTATAATTATACTTTGATTTAATTGTGCCCTGCAATAAATTGTTTGTCAGTCGTCTCTCTCCCTCAAACTTTTGCTCGCTCCCTGTGTCGCTCGCCTCTCTCGCTTTATATAATATAAATTGTGTTTCTGTTTGTATAAAGCGAGAGAAAATTATATATACACATGCAAATACATATATTTTCGTCTTGTACACTTATAATTATACAATATAAATATTTCGCTGCCCAGTTATGTTTTGACTTTCTTTCTTTCTCCCTTATACAAACATAATTTATGTTTGTATAAAGCAAGAGAGAACGATATTTGATATGCAAATGTTTTATTTCAATTCAAATTCAAATTTTATACAGATATACACACATAAAATTGAATTGAGAGGTTGTCAACGATTTATACAAATGAGAGGCTGCCAACAATTTATACAAATGGTCTACCTGCAAAATCATACAAATCTGAAGAGGAACCAAGGAATTATATAATTGTTTCTTTTGTGTATATGTATAGCGAAATAACCTAGCTTCTTTTGTATATATGTATAGCGAAATAATCATAACATGTTTGTTTTGGAGCGAATTATGTAAACTATAGCTATTGCATACAAATATAAATTTCGTATTTGATATATATGAAAGTTACTCTAATAGTTATTACCGTAAAATTTGAATGTGATAGTGATTATTTTTTCAATAGGAGAGCTAAAAAATATTTTTGAAATTTATATTATTCTGAGTAATTCTATTACATATTCATATTTATGTATGAAAATATGTAAATTTTTGGATTTTCAATGCTTGCAAGAAAGGGACGAAAATGGACAATCAATTTAAAGCGAGTAAATAAAATTGATTTCATATATATCACTTCATATTTTTTTCAGTTTATTTTATTTACCCAACTTATTATTATTTTTTTAAAAAAAAACTTATTTTCGTACAAAAATAAATTAATAATCATTCATTTTGGTTTTTGACCAAGCTACGACGTCGTTTCTAAACATGCTGCAGATAAACAATAGTTTTTACATTCAATTTGATTTTTGTGGGGTTTAAGGAAGGTTTTTCCAGCCGAAAAAACTCACAGAAGCAAAATGTTGGGGAGAAGATTTATCTCCTTCTTGCGTCGCACTCCATCAGCGTAAGATATTTTTTTTAATTTTTTAATTTTTTTTATTGATGTAATTAATGCATAATAGTTAAATTTTCTGTTGTATATAGATGTTAATTATTGTGAATGGATATAGCAGGGGATTAAGGTCAATATGGAAAAAAAAAGTTGAATTTTTGTGGGGGAAATTGTAGTTTAATGAATTAGTTAGTGTTGGGATCAAATGGGTTTTCATAGGGTTTAGAGGATTTATAGAGTTTATCCCAATTGATTTGGTGTTGAGGTGTTAGTTGATGGTGGAGGCGGATCCAAGATTTGAACTTTATGGGTTCGGGTTGATGCTACTGAATCCAACTGAACATTTGAGTTACTGGGTTCGGAATTTAATATTTGTACATAGTTGATATGTATCTTAACATATGTATACATAATTTGAAGTAAACTAGAGTTACTGTTTGGTTGAATCTGTAGTGTATATTGTGCATCTGCTCTTGGTTGACTGATTGATTGGTATGATGTAGTTCGGGAAAAGTGGAATAGGTATAGAGGATTTATATAGTCTTATCCCAATTGATTTGGAGTTGAGGTGTTAGTTGATTGCAGAGCCAGATCCAAGATTTGAACTTCATAGGTTCCGGATGATGCTAGTGAATCCAACTGACCGTTTGAGTTACTGGGTTCGGAATTAAGTATTTATACATACTTCATAGATTTCTTAACTAGAGCTACTGTATTTGGTTGAATCTCTAGTGTATATTGTGCATCAGCCCTTGGTTTACTTACTGATTGATTGATATGATGTAGTTCGGGAAAAGTGGTGGCCGAGGAAGGGAAGGCAAAGACATGGGGGCGAAGGATAGTGTCAGGGACCTTGATTTGCTTAACTGGAGGCGTTGCTCTAAGTGCTCTTGATGATCTCTCCATATATCATAGCTGCAGCAGGTTTGATTTTTTCGCTACCTCTTATCCTTGTGATTTTATAATATGAAAAGTGATTGTTAGGGAAGGCTCCTGCCTTTTTGATTCAGATTGACCTCGAGAACACCAAATGAATATTAGAACTTGTTTTTTAGGATGTGGTTTATAATACTTCTATATTATTTTTTTAAAAAAAATTACTTCTATACTTCTATAATATGATATTGCGCTTCAAGGCTCTTCAAGTTGGAATTTTATTTTCTCTAGGTGTATTTTATCTGCTCTTATTGGCAAGATTGTGGTGAAATTAGGAATTCCCTGTAAGTGTTAACGAGGGAAGAGTTGTGAAGTTAAGGATTTAATTTGATTCTGTACTTCCATTCAAAATAGACCTTGCCAGTGATTCAGTTAAATTGCAAAGGCAGTACGTAGCGCAATGTGTGGTAGGAGCACGTCAGTAGTTCGAATCCCAGTCTGTAAACCAAGTCTGGTACTTTAACTGGAGATGGGTAGAGGGACGACCCATTATCCACCGAGTTCAAAGGTGAATAGAGCAAAATTAAAGGTTTATCTTTTTGAGATGACACTCTCCTAGAATTATCCTCTTTTCAGCTTTGAAATTCGGTGGATAATGGGTGTTCACTCTACCCTTCTCCAATTAAATACCAGAGTTGATCTTCTTAAAAATTATATTTTGAATAGATCTTATCTTCACATTTAGATCACACAAAGAACCTTGACTCAAGTGAGTTGAGCTTTTCTATGATATAGTTTAAATAGCTAGCTAATGTGATGGTTAAAGGTACGTCCAAGTACTTTTGAGATGCTCTCAACCCTCTACCGCAATCTGTCTCAGAGGGCACATTTTGTTGCTCCAAAATTTGTTTCCTCTCTCTCTACCTCTTGGTGCTGCTTGCTCTAGGTTAAAACAAAGGGGTGTACCTCTCAAAATGTTACTCAAATCTGGTAGACCTGAAAATATGTTGCTACTAGTTTTAGATACAAAAGTTAAATACAATAGGGACTGCCGGAGTCAGTGATGGTGGTGATGCATTTTGAGTTTGTGGAGGCTGATGTTCCAAAAACAGCAACGCACCAAAGGATTCCCATAAACGGGTTCTGGGGAAGGTAAAATATACACATACCTTACCCCGTACCTTTGCAGGGTAGAGGGACTGTTTCCAATAGACCCTCGGAGACTGATTTTCCATTTTGAGAAATTCATCTTGAGTAACAAAATCAGATGAATCTACAAATTGCAATTAGTAAAATTCACATGGTTCCTTGCATCCCCAGTATGCATTCATTCCTTACACAAAGTTAGCAAGTCCCCAAATGAATGGTATATAGTAGATTGCTTCCCGCATTTTAATGTGTTCAATTCTGTCCAATTTTTTTCATCAGCCTACTGTCTATTCCCTCAAAGATTCATTCATTTTAGCTTTAACATTTTCAATCATTGTATCAAAAGTTCCACAATGTACCTCACTGTTCCTGGATGCTCAAATGCTTGTCCTCTGTTTCTTTATAGTAGACCTGCTTCTCCAGTTTTCTTCCTTGGACCATCCGCTTCCATCAATGTCTCCGAAAGAGTTCTGTTGATTATCTTTTCTTACAATTATCGGTGGAATCATTGGTCCGGGTAGTTTTTTGCATTCCAAATCAACATTGCTACTGTCGATGGAAACCACATCTTCTTCTATTTTTTGGCTTAGAATGATAACCCCTGATATTCACATTGATCTGATTAGCCACATTTAGAAGTTACTTTGGGTAGATGACATGAACCAAGAAAATTTTGTTAGTATGATTCTAGACATATTGTTATTTGGGACCAATCTAGTACTAACAAAATTTAGAGTTGGTCGAGCCTTGCACCACATATTTGTAGCCTTAGGGGTCGTTTGGTGTGAGGGATAAAAATATATAGTGATGGGATAAAACTTTTGTATCTTGTTTGGTTGCCATGTTTGGGATAACTTATTCCACCATTTATATTATAGTGATAAAAAGTTGGGATAGATTATCCTAGGATAGCTAACCCCAGGATAACTTGTTCCCAACCAAACGACTCCTTAATTCTACATTTTAGCTAGTTTGCATCATATGGGCAGTCTTTTTCCATTAAATCCAGATTTGGAATTTTGAGAAATGCTAAAGTTACCTCATCATCGACATCAGAAAGGGTGTATAGTTCGTTGGTTTTTGCTGATGAGTAATCAATAATGTTGCCTATTATAGTGTATATATATTGGTGTTCTCATCTGGGTTATTATAAAACTCGACTAAATCCCCATAAAAGTTAGCTCCTTGCAAACTCCTCCCATCTCTAATGGTTGATGAAGACATTTTCTATGTCGTCTTCAGGGTCAAAATCCATTCCTTTTCCCTCAACTGGGGTTTTACTAGCGTGAGACCTTGTGTCATTAGAATGAAGTTGACTTAGATGAAGTAGAGTTTTGTGCCATGGTAGAGGAGAGTGAAGATTGTTAGCGAGAAAACAGAACTCTGGTTGGCGATATGTTGATTTCGATGGAGAATAGAGAATTTTGGTGATCTAAACGTTAAAAATCGCTTTGAACAAATTCCCCCCTCTTAAAGTCTTATATTGACATGTTTTCCCTAAAAATAATAGCTACAAATGCATCTAGGACAAACAAAGATGCATTGGTTCGTGGGTTAAGGAGCAAGAGGTGGAAAAATTCAATGAACTCTACAACCTTATGATGTCAATGATAAGGTAACTCTAGCATCTATCACAATTCCAAATATGAAAGGAACACTATGCCCATTTGGTGCAAACTGACTAAAAGGTAACATTAAGGGTACAAATATGTGTTATAAGACTTGACCAATTCTGAATTTTGTTAGAATTAATTGGTCCCAAATACCAATATTTCTAGAATCTTTACCAACAGAATTTCCTTGATTTGTGCCAGCTATTCAAAGAAACCTCTTAATGTGGATAACTAGAAAAAAAAAAGTATGGTCTTATCAACAATAACAAGGTTGGTTTTGAGTGGTGAGTTTTACCAGGACCAATAATACTTGACAATGTCAAAAAAAAAAGTAATCAATTAATCTCTTTGGAGGAAATAGATAGTTAGAGGGAGAAGAAGATCCACTATACAGAAATAGATGACAAGTATTTTTGTCTCTAAGGTACACCAGCTAATGCCATTCCATCAACTTATACACCTGCTCTTATATCCTCACAATGTGTTCGTTCCCACTGCAACAGTGCAACTACCCTTGCCAATCCTTGCTTGCCTTTGTATTCCTTGCCACTGGAGGATTTTGTTTCATACGGAAGCAGATATCTCACACTAATCTTCACTACACCATAAACATATCAAATTATCTACCATACCCCAAAGAACTATTTTTACTCTTGTATATAACTTGCCATAAGCTACCAGCCTAAAGATGAATATCCACCTTGGACAGCCATGATTGTTACGTACTAATCTTTTCCTAGGCACCTTGAGGAAATCCCTCTCAGCTTTAGATGCATCCTTTTTTATGGAGAAAGCTTGCATCTGCAATAGATCACTGCCCAAGTAACCAACATCTTCAAAGTGTTTCATGGCCTTTATGATATTTTTTGCACCATCAAGGAAGCCTGCTTAGTATTAATTTAGTCATGCCGTCCTACCCGCCCCGTATTATATATGAACCTGAACTCAAAGTTTGTCCTTTGTACACAGCTTACACAACAGTTCGCATAATGCTGCTCTATACCAAGTTAGGATGTCAAGAATATTTAAGCCACCAGCTGATTTTTGGATCACAGAATTTGTCCCAAGCTAAAAAAGCAGATACTGCAGAACGTCCCGTCCATAAGAACCTCCTGCATACTGTTTTAATTTGTTGAACAATCTTCTTAGGTAAAATAAAAAATCTGAGGCCAAAACATTTGTATTGAGAACAAAACACTTCTGATCGGTCCTTCTAAAAAAACAAACACTTCTGATCAGTTGTACTATGGCTGCATAAAACAAGAACTTCACTGTTTATCTTGTAATTCCACACACTCATTTCTCTGAAATATTGGACCTAATTATAACTTTCCTTTAATGGTTTCCAGAATCCTATATGTGAGGTCAGCTACCACGATCTTACTAATTTCCTTCTTGCTCAAGGCATATGAAAATATTTCAGTTGAGGAAAATTGTGATGCTTTACAGAACTCTGACTTTGTTTTCACGTTCACATACTTCTGTAGTAGTATGTGTGTAATACAAAAATACATTGAAGTCTATATTTTCTTGGGTGGCAATGAGGATAGGGGTAGCAAGGGTCTTGGGTTGGGGATAACTGTGTCTTTCGTGGCTATTGTTTTACCAGTTTCTTGTTTCATCCTTCATTGTTTGGTCTTGCAGCAAGGCCTTGGAAAGAGCCAGTAAGAACAAGCCGATTATAGATGCCATTGGTGAGCCCATTGTTAGAGGTCCTTGGTACAATGCATCACTAGCAGTAGCTCACCAAAGGCAATCTGTATCATGTACATTTCCTGTCTCTGGACCCCAAGGCACCGGAATTTTTCAGCTGAAGGCAGTTCGTAATGGAGGTTGGTTCTGTTCCTTAAATTCTACTTTGAGCAGACATTCTCCATCTTGTATTTTGTTTCAGAAATATGTTCTGAAATTTTGGACATCGTTTATTCTACTTTTTCAACTCCAGAGATATCGATTGTGAATATTTAAGCCGTAGTTATTAGTCATGGTGGTGATAAGTTCAAATGCTCCTGCAAAGATCCAAATCAATGCCATATCAACAGAGAAATCTATTGAGTAAAACAGTTACTCCCTCCGTTTCAATTTGTTCGTCTTACTTATGTTTTAGGTCATTTAAAAAAGAATGTCTTTTTTCATTTTTGACAACTTTTTGATTTCAACTTTCTATATGGCATTTTTAAAACCACAACATTAAAGGACATTTTGATACATCCTACGTATCTTTCGTTTAAGATCACAAGATTCAGACCTTCTTTACTTAAATTTCGGAAGTCAAAACCTGGGAGTATATTTTTACTGTCGCCTGTCTTTTACTTGTAACCAAAACAGTGTCTTTAGATTGCTTAGCTTCCCATTAAGAAATGAGGATACTGGAGTGTGACTTGCTATTCCTTAATAATGAGAAGTTCCAAGAAGTGGTGTTTGTTAGTTTTTTTGTATGAAGTGTCGTCAAACTTCATTCAAAAACGGAACTTCAGATCAAATTTGAAAATCATTTATATTTTTGATCATTTCTTAGATTCCGTTGAATTGTATAGAATCCATTTCCAATTTTAAAGCGAACAATTGCCTTTAACTCATTAGCTCAACTTTACAGTAGAGAAAAGATTAAAAGAGAAAGATGGTTTCTTGTGTGCATAAACTTGTTCATAATTGTCTCTACATACTTGTTTCTACATATTTAACTAGTACTGCTGTTTAATATTTGGAGCAGAGCACAAATGGTCATCATTTTTACGGGCAAGCGACTGGGAGATACTCATTATGGAAGCTCTCGTCCATGTCCCGGGGAATGAAGAGAAGCAGCAAACTTTTCGGATTAAGGTTTCAGATTACCTACCTCCACCAGCTAGTAATGCATGCACGGATTGCATACCTCAGGAATCATCGGGTAATGTGGATAAGAAATGACCTAGATTCGTTCTTCCATTGCTCCGAGGGGATTTTTTCTTTCTCCAATATTACATCATAAGAAGTATGTATCTAGGACCCTTTGAAATTTTCCAGTTCCAAGGCACCAAATCTATATATTTCCACATTAGATCGCGTAATTGGTGATTCTTTTAAATGTTGAAGCTATGTTATTGTCAAAAGTCCCTTTCCAGAGTAGCTCCGGAACAATTAGGAGATTCTATACGGAGTTTTGCTTGGAGAGGAAGAAGAACACCATTATAGAGGGATCAACGTGTAAACTTGATCTGTATTTTGGTTTACTGGAATAAGCTCATCATCAAACTGTAGATTTTGGGAAGAAAAGGTAAACGTTTCTGTGGATTTTAGCTTATACAATAAATGGTTTCAATGTTGTTCACTTGAAGATGAGTAAAGTTCATTTGCATTTTTTTTCTGCTTTGATTTAAAAGTCAATTCTTGATTTTCTTTTACCATAGTATTCCTACGAGCGTGACTCGAACGCTCAACCTATCTGTTTATGGTGGTGAAGGTGTTCAATTATTTGAAAATAATCATATGATTAGAGTAGTTAAATTAAGATAATTTTGAAAATGCTTAATAGTACTCAACTCGAATTTAATTTAAGTGACTTATTTTTCTTTTTAGTGTATTTTAAAACAATGTAACTTTTAAATCCACATATTCAAATAGCATTTTGGTACATAAAACACATTTTTAGCTTAAAACTATACGATTAAAAAGTTTTCACTTATTTTTATTATATCTTTATGTTTAGTCAAATTAACAAACATAAACCGAAACAAAGGAAGTAGTACGAGGAAATGATATGTTATGATCACTTGCAATTTTAAATAGAAGAAATCGATTTTTTGGATCTCTTATATATTATTTTTAAAACTTTCTTTGTGTTAAAAGTCGATCTCTAATAAAAAGAAACATGAAAATTAAAATAAATTTATAAAATAGCAGAAGGTACTAGGCTGTGTAGTGGACTAGTGGTTGAATAAGTCATTAAATAAAAGCTAATTAGGTGTGAACTCTATTTCTTTGACCAAATTTAATTCAATTTAATTCTAAACTTTATGTCATATGAAGTTTCCTAAATGTGACAAAATGATATGTTTACAAGCCAATCAATTTCTTCATAACAAGGTTTAGAATAGTAACGTTTCATTAATCATCTAACAAATATTTCTTTTTTATTTTTTGATATTTTATCTTATATTCTGTATTTTCATCTTGAATAAGTCAAATTTACATTCTATACGTTTATTTACAATAAAATTATTTTATTATAGAGTTTAATTTTTCCAATTTTAAAATTTTGATCGAGAGTAGAAAAATTCTGTCTCAATATTTATTACTTTCCTAAGTCAATCGTCTTACTTGTAAATTATCTAGTTGATTGTCTACAAGATTAAGGTCAAAATATCTAAATCACATAATATCAAGACAAAAACTTGATTTTAAAAAATTCAAATATCAAAGAGTATATTTTTCTCATTTGCTTTCCGTAATAATTATTTTTGAAAGTAATTAACTTTGAAAATCTAGCTGAAGAATACATCCACATATTTCAATATTATAAATTAACTCTTTTTTTATTTATGAAAGAAAAATTAAAAACTTATAAACAAAAAATTACAAAAATCCAGCTTGAAAGCGTGAGATTCCCTGAAAAGAAAAAGATCATAGAGTCAATTGATGTATGATTTGACAATCTGTCAATTGCAAGTAATTTTTGTTTTTATTTTTACCCTCTACTCATTTTAGGGTCTTAATTAATTCAAATTTACGTGATTTTTTGTTTCATTTTAGTAATCGATTTAGCTTTTTTCATATTTATTTATATAATGGTCATTATACTAAATATGATTGTTTCAAATTAGTAAATATTAATTATTTTTTTAATATTATCTTTTCAATTATTTTTTTTTAAATGTTCACATTTGTTTGTTTGTAAAATTTGTAAGAAATTTTTTAAGAGGTGAATTCGCAAAATTATCGATAGTGATGAAGTATAAGCCCTGACGATGAAAGATGATGATGGAAAATCAAAAGAAAATAGTATCAAGAATGACTGAAAACGTGGACAAATAAAATTGATCATCAAGAGGTAATATTCATTTATTGAATTACTTATAATTTCTTAAATATCGTGTATAACATAAAATGATTCACTAATATATTTTCTCTGTCCTTAATTACTTGTCAATTTTTTTCTCTTTTAGTTGTTCCTAATTACTTGTCCCTTTGAAAAATCAAGAAAGGACAATTTTTTTTACCTATTATTTAATTACTTTAAAAAAAATAGAACTTCTTGAAACAGTTAAATTTTTTTAATTCACTCACGTTATAATTAGTAGAAGTAAAATGACAAAATCACTATATCAATTATTGTTTTCTTAATAAATATCTATTCAAAAGTGAACAAATAATTACGAACACAAAAAGTAAATTAAAAAAAACATAAAAGAATTATAAATACGAAACATAATGTATAAACTTAAGACATTTAATTAAGAGTGACATAATTTTATCTATCTTCGTAACAATCATAAATAAATACAAAGAATTAAAAGATGGTTCCCCACTATACCTGTCAACTCACTTATTGTCTTAAAAGACTAACTAGAATCTCTTTGAATTCTTCCACCACCATTTTTGAATGTCAAATTCCATCAGCCATATAATCACACACAAACCTTATTATATAAATTTCTTCAAATAATATTTATTTGTTCTTCGATACAAGGAAAAATAAATCGAGATAGATCGATGACGACCGTCTTTGGAATAATGGAAGTTAATCTTGTTAGCGCTAGAGGTCTCAAAAACAATGAATTTTGGGGTATTTTTTTTTTCTATCTCTTTCGCTTAAATTTATTTTTTAGTTTTGTTGATAGAGATGAATTCACGATTTGTAATTTATACGTCTTGATTATCATCATTATTTTTGCTTATTAGATTTAATCATCAAATGGAAAAAAAATTCCGAATTAACCTTTGAATTAAAGAAAAAAACAAGATTCATGTATCAAATATACTTAATTCTATCTGATTTTTCTTTTAATTTTATAACTAGAAAAATAAATTTAAATATTTTTACCTGTCAGTCAAAAATGGTATATTTGAAGTTGTCAACTAAAATGTAATAATCTACTAACTAAATACTCGATCAATATTAAATCTAAACTCATAATTTTAATATTATACGAATTAATACTAAAAGTCATAAAAAATAAATTCATTAAATTTAAATTCTGAATCCGTCTCCGTTATCCTTTTATTTTTGATTACTTTCATTATACTCGTGTGCACATGATTTAGGTTTATTTATTAATTTATTTATTTAAAAAAATGTATTTGGTGTTGTTAATTGTGTAGGTGGTGGAATAGATCCATATGTTTTGATCCAATATAGAGGTCAAGAACGCAAGAGCTCTACTATTCGAGGTATTCGTTGATAAATTATATATCTCCATTCTCCAAATATATATATTGTTATTAATTAAACACATATTTTTATAGTCGAATTTAAAATTTAAACGCTACAAGTTCAATTTAAATTATGAACTTAGACCTACTAATACTATTTGTTACAAATTCAATGAATTTGTATATGTATAGAAAAAAATATGATTTTTATCAAAAATATTGAATTTAAATGAATTTAATGTCGCAACTCACATAACCGTGAAAGATGGAGATTAACTTTAATTGGACTTTGTAGCCCGCTTCACGCTAATAGTTTGTTTTGATCAAGTTTTAAAAAAGTCAAAATATTTATTTTATAATATTAAAGTGTTTGACCAAGCTTTTAATTTTAAACGACATAATTGATTTTGTGTAATATTTTTTTAACTTATAAAAGCAGGGCAAGGTAGTAAACCAGAATGGAATGAGAAGTTCACATTCAAGATAGAATATCCCTCAGTAGATGGACAATACAAGCTTATACTTAAGCTCATGGATCATGATACATTTTCTTCTGATGACTATCTTGGTGAAGCCACGTGAGTAAATTTTATTCGTTGAAACTCGAATATTGATTAAAATATACATCATAACATAGCAAAGATTCTAATTTTAAGATCGAGTTGGTTAAACAGGAGATATGATTGAAATGAGCCCAAAATTTATGGTTGTTACATTCTTCTTTAAATGTGGGGTTGGGGGGTTGGGTTGTCTCATGCTCAAAACCTCCTGCATGTTTTTGGTCAAGCTCGTTGCACGAGGTTGCTCAGTGAGACTATCTCTTTTATGTGGTGTTGAGCTATTATACTGAAATAGTTTTTATCTTATGTGCATTTTAAGAATAGTGACTGTGTGTTTCTTTATCGATAATTTCTTGAAGGAATTGATTGAATAAATTTTGTACATATTGTAGTATCTACTTGAAGGAATTTCTTGAAGTGGGATTGGAGAAAGGAAGAGCTGAAATTCATCCTAAAAAATATAGTGTGGTGGGGAGTGATCAATGTTATTGTGGTGAAATTCAAGTTGGTATCACTTTCACTCCAAAGGTATATATATTCTTTTGATACATCTACCTTAATTTTTAAAAATTTATAATTACGTGATATCAAGAATTTAATTACTGGTCCGATTAATTCTAATAACTTGTGGGATAAAATTTAAAAATACAGCTACTTTTTAGTTTTTTGTCATGGAATGTGAAACTCTAGAATATTATTGTGAAGTTTCACGTTATGAAATTTGAAATTCTATAACAATAGTTATTTTTCAAAAGCGGGTTCGAAATGTGGCTAGAGTATACGCTATTTCTATTGTTTTGTGCCACATGGGGCCCATTTCACATTTTCAAAACTCGAACGTGAGACCTCTACTTAAGATCAGTATAGAGATCTTATTCATCACACTACACCCTTTGGTGGTGTCTATACTCTTTTCACATTGAGGGGAAAAAAACTTAACATGATGACAATTTTCAAATCTTGGACAACCAAGTTTTTATTTAATCGGAACTTTATTATATACTTTTAAATATTATAAATTATAAATTATTTTGATTTATAGTACTTCTTATATAATTTTTAGATATATACATAAATTCATTTTCAAACTTTAGAAAAGGGATAATTTCACTTAAAATGCTAATGTAATGGTCCATGGTATGTTTAATTATTTGACAGAAGGCAACTCATGATGTGGAAGAAGAATATGGTGGATGGAAGGAGAGTAATGATTACTCATGATTAACTATAAAGGAGAATGTGATTTCGCGGAGAAATCATGAATTCACGTACATTATAATTTACTCTATTAATTCGATTTCGAGTAGATAGCTTATGTTTATGTATTATGTTTAAGAGATTGTTTCTTACTAAATGAAACAATTAGGGATGACAAACATTGTGGGGCGGGTTAAGTTACAGCCCGTACAAATTTCAACCCGGTTTGCGTTATGTATCTTATTGTTTGTCCTTTATAAAACTTTGTTATTTAAATATTCATAAGTTAAAATATTTTTGGATGGTGTTTAAGAAACATGATTAGGATATTTTTATGGTTATTGAGAGTAATGTTTTAATTATTTCTCAAATTTTCTGACTCACTCTTGCTAAATTAAAAAGAACAACTTTCACAACAAACACAAAAATTATATTTATATGCTATAACTATAATTTGTATAATTGCGCTTTATAGCAAACTTTATGTTTGCTATATCTATTATATGTATATTTTGTTTTACATATATATAAAAGAAGCAATTGTACGATCTGTTTCGATATACATATACAAAAAAAATCAATTGTAAAAATTATGTTTCTATAAAGCGATAAAAGAGAGAAAGACAAAAGAAAACTGGCAGGGAAGATTTGTATATGTATAATCATAAGTATATAAGATGAAAATATATGTATTTATAGTTGTATATACAATTTTCTCTCGCTTTATATAAACACAAACTCAGTGTATACATTTGTATTTGTATGAAGTGAGAAAGTCGAGTGAGAGTGGCGAGAGATCTGGGAGTGTGGTGAGCGAGCTTTGGCAGAGGGGAGCGAAGGGAACAAAAATATATATATATATACAATTTTCTCTCGCTGTATACAAACACAACATATTTTATACATTCGCGTTTGTATAAAAACGAGAGAGGCGAGGGAGAGACTGGTGAGAGTGGCGAGCGAGATTCACTAGGGAGAGAGGCTAAATAACAACAGCTTGCTACGAGGTAGACTCAAATCAAACTGTTATTATGATATTTAATTTAAATTAGTAATTTGCTATTATATGCAATTTTCTCACTAAAATTGCAAAAATTGAAAATCCCAATTTTTAAAAAAAATATGTGAATTTTTTTATTGGCACAAAAACTTTTCATCTTTTTCTTTCTCTTTATTTTGTTGTCTTCCCCAATATAGTTTCTTCTCCATTGAAAAAAAATGGGAATTTTAAAAAAATATGTGAATTTTTTTTGTTGTCTTCTCCAATATGTGAATTAATAGTTTCTCTTCCTCTTTCTTCATTTTCAACTCTGTCCACTACTTTCATTTCACCAGTGTTTTAGTAATCCACGGAATCTAACACCAACATCTTATTATTGACGTCAATTTCATAAATATAATTTTTCTTGAATTTTGAATGACTCGTTTGACTTATTAATTCTCACAAGGTATATTTGAAAGGTGGGAGGGGAGGGGAAGGGAGGGAAGGGATTCGAAGAAAATAATATGATATTATAGTGTTTCTGCTCTAAAGTTATTTGAATTTGAGGGTATCTACATGTCCATATAGTTAAAGTGTTAAAATAAATTTTACTGTCAAGTTCACAAGAGAATTTAATATATTTTCTTCATTAATAAATATAAAATACAATTAATCGAGTACTTTACCATGTAATTTCTCATTGGATAATTGTGAGATATTTAATCAAATATGTATCACATAAAAATAAGGTGTCCAACCACTTGAAATTAGCCGAATTTATGCCACACCACTATTTGAGAATCCTCCTCCACACCTTTGACTCCACAAGGGTAAAAAAATAAAATGAATCTATATTCTATAATTCCACTTTAAATTGCCCTTTTGCTTCAAATACTTTTGTCACACAAGTTAGCAAATTAACAATATATACCATGGAGTCTTCAAGCCCCATTTAGATTAACAAACATTGATGATATATTGTCGCGGGCAGTCGCGGTGGCGGAATCAGAATTTTCAATAAGGAGGTTCAAAATTCGAAGGAATAAACATATGAACTAGTTGAAGAGAGTTCAACATCTGTTATCTACATTTAAAAAATAATTTTAACCATAAATATATAGTAATATTTTTCGCCGAAAGGGGTTCATCATATGCTGGCTCCGCCCCTGGGCAGGCGATAAACCTTGGGATGTATCAGTATGTATCGATGATCGATCCATTTGAAGGTATACTTCGTCCACAATTATAAAATGAGTCTTTTCATTTATTTACTACTATTTGTATACTACTCCCATGTAATACTCATTTTCCTAGAAGATAATTTTTTGTTTTGGTAACTCTTCGGTTTTATTTTTTCACGTAACATGTTTAGGACGTATGATTAAATAACATTTTAGCATATTCTACATACATTTAATTTCAAATTTCTTAGATTTTGAACGATCTGAAATAATTAATTTTACAAAAAGATTCAAATAATTTTGAGTTTTAAAGTGATTTTTAAGTAATATTTTAAATAATAAATATATTTTATATAATTACGTCTATAATTAGTATAATTTTATGAACATTGGAAAATCATCTCAAAAATTTTTACGTTAATTACTTTAGCTTAAATAATGCTTATATTTTTAAAATTATTTAGTTAATTATTTCATATCGCTAAGTTTATCGAATTAACCAATTAGAGTCAATTTAGCTAAGTTTTAAACCCATATAGCTATTTTACTATTGCAAGCTAGCCACTTAATTCAATTTTGAGAAACCAGGCTGGGCCTATTTTTCGATTAGCCCAGCCAGCCTACCCAGCTTTCCAGCAGCCCAGCCAAACAGCAAATAACCAAATAGCCAAACAACAGCCCACCAACAATCAATATTGAAAAAATTGAATACAATATTGGAAAAATTGTATATAATAACGAACTATTAATTCAAATTAAATGTTATGAATACACTTTGATTTAATTGTACCTATAATAAATTATTGCTATCTTCTCCTCTCTCCCTAGTGGAATCTCGCTCGCCACTCTCGTTTGGTGGCAGTCTCGCTCGCCTCTCTCGCTTTAATACAAACACAAATGTATAAAATGTGTTTGTGTTTGTATAAAACAAGCCGAAATTGTATATATACATATATTTTAGTTCCCCTCCCTCCCCTCTCCCAGATCTCTCTCGCCACTCTCCCAGATCTCGGTCGCCACCCTTGACTCTCTCGCTTATACAAACAAAAACGAAATATATAAATTGTGTTTCTGTTTAAATAAAGCGAGATAAAATTGTATATACACATGCGAATACATTTATCTTCATCCTATACACTTATAATTATACAATACAAATATTTCCCTACCCATTTTTCTTTTACCTTTCTCTCCTTCTCGTTTTATACATATATAGATTATACAATTGATCTTTTGTATACAACTGCTTTCTTTTGTATATGTATATCGAATTACACAACTGCTTTCTTTGTATATCTATAGCGAATTATAAATATTAATATGTCTGCTATGGAACACAATTATGCAATCTATAGATATAGCATACAAATATGATTTTTATGTTGCTATATGTGAAAGTTACTCAACAATATTCACCCAAAATAAACCAGCCAAAGAAATATAGAGTCATTAAAAGAGCAACTTTCACACATAACAAACATAAAAATTATATCTTAAAATATAACTTAGTGGCAAAATTTGTGCAACTGAACATAAATCTTAAAACATAACTTGGATCACTAGTCGCTTACCTATTAATAGTCGCTGGTAATAGTGCATTTTATAGGCAACTAAAGTCGTCAATAGTGTGGCAACTAAAGTTGTCACAAAAACCTGTCAATAGCCGCCACTAATAGTCACTTTAGGCAACAAAGCGCCGCAAAAACATGTCAATAGATAGTCACTTTAGTGGCAACAAAGCGCCGCAAAAACATATCAGTAGTCGCCACTAATAGTTTCTTTTAGTCGCAACTAAAACCGCCGCAAACACTTATTAACTGTCGCGACTAATAGTATCTTTTAGTGGCAACAAGCGTCGCCGCAAAAACCCATCAACAGTCGCTACTAACAGTATCTTTTAGCGTCAACTAAGCCGCCGCAAAAACCTGTCAATAGCCGCCACTATAGTGGCAAGAAAAGTCCCCGCAAACACCTGTAAATAGTCGCCACTAATAATATCTTTTAGTGGCAACTAAAGTCGCTGCAAATCCTGTCAATTGTCGCCAGTTCATTTGGTGGCAACCAAAACTGCCGCAAAAACCTGCCAATTCCCGCCAATTGATAGTGTCTTAGTGGCAACGAAGTCGCTGCAAAGACCTGTCAACAGTCGCCACTAATAGAGTCTTTAGTGGCAACTAAAGTCGCCGCAAAAATCAATCAATAGTACTAATAGTCTCTTTTAGTGGCAACAAAAGTCGCCGCAAATATTGTCAATAGCCGCCACTAATAGTATCTTTTAGTGGCAACTTCTATCGCTGCAAATAACAATTTATTGTTGCCACAAATATGCATTAGTTGTCGCCACTAATAGTATCTTTTAGTGTAAAAATAAGTCGCCGCGAAAACTAGCACTAATAGTGTGTTTTCGTGGCAACACTTATCGCTGCTAATACTTATAATAGCCGCCACTAATAGGTTATTTGTAATGGCAACCTTTGTTGCTGTTAAGACCTATACCACTAAAGTATGTTCAGTTGCAACTTGCAACACTTGTTGTAGCCAATAGTTATAATTTTCTATGAAATATTTATGTGAATAACCCAACTTTAGACGATGGCCCAAGTTCAAATCAATTATAGAAAAGTGACCAAGCCCAGTTGGGCTATGCATTTGTGGCCTTTTTCACTATAAACCCAACCTAATCTATTTGAGGCTCATAAAATTTCATTCTCTTAACTACTATAGTTAGTATATAAATTTTGTTTTTATGATATATAGTTTGAGTTGATATAGAGTTCAACAAAGAAAAAGATTTTTGAAATAAAAATGGTCTAAAGTAAGCTATATATGTTCGTGTGACTATAAATTATTTCATTAAGAATAGAATGATATTCTTAAAGTCAAATTATTATTAAATATATAAATTTTGTTTTTTATGATATATAGTTTGAGTTGATATAGAGTTCAACAAAGAAAAAGATTTTTGAAATAAAAATGGTCTAAAGTAAGCTATATATGTTCGTGTGACTATAAATTATTTCATTAAGAATAGAATGATATTCTTAAAGTCAAATTATTATTAAATATATAAATTTTGTTTTTTATGATATATAGTTTGAGTTGATATAGAGTTCAACAAAGAAAAAGATTTTTGAAATAAAAATGGTCTAAAGTAAGCTATATATGTTCGTGTGACTATAAATTATTTCATTAAGAATAGAATGATATTCTTAAAGTCAAATTATTATTAAATATAGAAATTTGTCATTATTCGACGGACTAAAATGAAAAGTCAATTATATAAATTAGGAGACTGGAAATAACTTAACTATAGTAATTCGTAAGTACAGCTCCAACGCATCTTCCTCTACAAGGCTTCAAGAACAATATATAACCAAACCTACCATTATAATCTACGATATTAAATGAGAATCTTAATAACTTAATTAGTCGATTATCTGAATTTTCACCTTAGCGTTGATGGTTTAAATTCTTCGTCTTGTAATTTCGTTTACCCTTCCGCTACCCCAACCATAATTTTGCTTAGTTACTTAATTTTAATTCTGAAGTAAATTAATTACTCAGTAGTCACTAATTATTGCATCATAATTAACTAAACTTACATACAAGTGTACTAATGATCGGGCAGCATCAGGATCAAGTAGCTGATACTTTTAGAGAAGAAAACGCTGCCCGGACTGCCCGTAACGGCTGTAGAGAGAGATTACGGGCAGCTTTCTCTGAGTAACCACTAAGGAAGAGTTCATTCTTCAAGCTGATTATATTTACCCCATTGTTTGGTCTATGTTGATCGGACGGTCCAGAATGAACGCTGCTTTTGATCTTAGTTTCTCTACGATATAGCTCTGAAATTCCTCCGATCTGCTTCATCGGAGCACCGATCTGTCTTTCCGGTGAGTTTATCGGCTCCGATTTGCTGAATTTTAGCTACTTCAGTTTTTTCTTCTAGAAAATTCCGCCGTTCAGTTGAAATATTTTTAGGAAAGAGTTCTTCTCCTTGTTTTCTGTTTTCCGGCTCCGATAGCTCAATTTTATCCACTTCAATATTTGCTTCTCGTTGTTTTCTGTTTTCCGGCTGCGATTAGCTGACTTTGTTCCAAATTCAGTTTGTTTTTTTCCTTTGTGCGGTTCAGTTTATTTGACAATTGATGAAGTTTGTTGAGTTCTCCGACTGCGATTTCGCGAATTCGCTTCTCTGCTCCGTAAACGAGATAAATTCTTCTGTTGTTTTCTGTTTTCCGGTTCCGATTAGCTGAATTTACTCTGCTTCAGTTTATTTTTCTTTCTAGAACCTTCTGAGGCTCAGTTTATTTCGAGTAATTTCTCTTGTTTACTTCGTTAAGTGATGAATTCTTCTCATTTTGTTCTGTTTTCCGGCAAAAATAAGTTCTCCGATGAACGGATGACATTTTTTCCGGCACAAAAGTAGTCGTCTTCTTCATTAGCAGCTTAGAATAGTCTTATCGTTTTCTGAAATTCTTTGTTTGGTCATAATCTAACGGCTGAGAATTGATGGATGCAGCGATCTGAGTTTGTTGGTGTAATTGTACCGTACCATACCGTACCGATGGAGACAAGCAGAGGTTCAGTCTCTGTTGCCATGATTAGACAGAGTATGCTAACTTGCGCCGGTCAATCACTGGTAGCTTTATTTATTTCTTCACTGGTTAAAACTCACATTCTCACTCTCACCCAGGTACTTAAAATTAACTCGATTGATTTTTTTATATTTTCGTCACAATTTATTTTACATAGCTAAATTAACTTGATTAATTTTATATTTTTCGTCTCAAATTTATTTTGAGATGACTAAAGTTGTTTGAATTCAAAAGTAAAATTTAAAACTCTGAATGTTTAAGATTTACCTAAATCACATATATGTTTATATTAAAACAAATACACATGTTTTTCATCAGTTTTGGCATATTTAATACTATATAGTCACTTGCTTTTCAAATTTTATTAAATTATTTTAGGCTAAATATAAATTTAGAAAAAGTCTTGTCTCTGTGAGAAGCTATTTTGTTTTTCTTAACATGCGCCGGGAGCCTGGATTTTTTCCTGGTTTGTAGTGATTCTGTACGTGTCATATTTTTTTTTATTTCTATTTTTATCCTCTTTATTTCATTTTCTTTTTAGAACATTTTTTCTCGATTCTGTTCATTTTTCTACTATGAAAGATTGTTTTATTTTTAATCGAGTTCGTTACATTAAATTTGTCTAACATAATTTAGTTCGTGAAAAAAAATCTAATCTGGCCCATTAGATATTGAATCAAAAGATAAGCCCAATTACGATATCCATCTAAATTACCTATAACTTGTACATGTGTAAATACAACAGGATGATTATATAATAGGTAGTTTTAGAAAAAAATTATTAAGATAAGATATAGTACATTTAAAATTTATAGAGAATATAACAATCGAGGATAATCATATTTTTTAAATTTGCCGACAATGTAGCAACTCATTTGTGCTGCCCAGTAAATTGTACTTTGCACTAAGCTAAAAAATAATTAAGGGCCACTTTTATTGGGATTTTAATTTTAAATGTTGTTTTTATAATTAGGAGTACTTGAAGCTTCTTGAACAAAAGGCTAAAAAGGGAGATGAGCATCATGTTTCTTCCTCAAGCAAGCCTCTTGATGCTGAGGAAGACGGCAATGAGACAGGGGATGAGGATGGAGATGGAGATGGAGATGAAGGTGAAGACTTGTCATCTGAAGATGGAGAAAATGTGAACAATAACCCGAACACGAATGACAGCAACTCCAAAAAGCATCCTAGAGAAGGGGCAGGAGGTGCTGAAGAGAATGATGAAGATGATGAGGAGGAGGACGGTGGTGGTGAAGACGGTCCAGATGATGAAGAAGATGATGACGAAGATGGGCCTGATGAAGGCGAGGAAGATACTGTGGAAGAAGAGGACGATGACGATGAAGATGAAGATGAAGAGGAAGATGAGGAAGAAGAAGAAATTCAGCCACCAAAAAAGAGGAAGAAGTAAATTATCCACAACAGGCGATATCGAGGTCTGTTATGTTGACACTTGGTGTCTTAATGCACAACTAGAGTACTACTTAAAAAACTCCTAACTGCAGCAATGTTTAGAGGATGTTTACTATTCATAAATCAAGACTTAGATAAGACAGTTTTGAAGTTAGTACAACAACAGACGTATTCAACTGGATTAATTAGGCAAAAAGTATAATACATCAGGGAAAGCAGTCTAGCTTCTGATAAGAAAATGATCAAAATCTATGTAGTAAACTCTACATAACTACAACTAACCTAATCTAATGACAAGGACAGACACTAAGGGTTCAAGAATAAGAACAAGTAAATCTTAAGATTATGTTGCTACGTTTCTTCAATAACAATATCAGAAACAGGTGTGTGTCGAGTCCTCCAAAACCAGGCACTGAGCAACATAATCTTAAGGTAACAATATCATCAGTTCTATTTCGGGATCAGAAGGCCAATATATGTAGCGTGAAGCGCTACCAACAGAATTGAATTTGTGAACATACTTGTTTCTGAGGATGAAAAGAAAGAGAAACTAATGCAAGATACTTTTAACACTTCATTTCTTCAAATTTAATAAGCTTTTTACAGGTGAATAAAATATATATACAAAGAGAAAACAGAAAGCTAATGGTACAAGCTGAACAATGAAAACCATACTCCAATGACAAAAATTCACTTACAACAAAGATAACATCCACCTCAAAACTTCTAAATACGAGTCTTATGAAAGTGAGAAAGCATGAATTTTCATGCAAAAGGAAGCGACGGAGTGACTTCTGAAAGTCATTACTTAAAAATATAAAAAATGAAGGAAAAAAGGAATAAAATGAATCAATATAAATTCTATAAGAAAAACAAGCCTAATTAAGCTCTTAGTTGCGCAAACTCTTCACTTTTGATGCCAAATTCGTGTCGGGTTCTCCAAAAATATACTACTTTTGCCAAATCCGACACATACTATTGACATTTCTGAAGAGTTTGAGCAACATAGAATTTAATATCTATTCTAAAAGAAAAACAAGCCTAATTAAGCTCTTTGTTGCACGGACTCTTCACTTTTTATGCCGCAACCGTGTCGAATTCTCCAAAAATACACTACTTTTGGCAAATCCGACACGCAACCATTGAAATATCTGAAGAGTCCGATCAACAAAGAATTCGCTTGAACAAATTAAAACAACAGAAAAAATAAGACTTCTGTTTTTAAAAGAAAAAAATACGACTGGCTAAAATGGAGAAAAGAATCAAGATTGTGTATTAGTTAACAACAAAACTTCACAAAACCCAAGTCATCCTCGTAAAAAGTTGAATAACGTTAGGAGTTATTAAAACAGAATAAAGATATGAATAGGTAAATTTTTGAAAAAAAAAATAAAAAATTTCTATTAGTAGTTAGCAATAAACATAGAAGAATACTCATCTTTGTTAATAATTAAAATGATGTTTTAAAACTAAGCAAAAGACAATCTATACACACACACACAGAAATTTCAAGGTAATAATTTTTTCATACTAAAAAAGCATATTTCCACGCAAAGAGAATATGGCATACGATAAGGCCTAATAACGATATGAAGAAAATACTTGGCCAAATCAGAATACTGGAGCAAATATAAGAGCAAGATTTTTTTTCCCGACAAATCCACTTCAAAATAAGTCTAGACGGAATGTATCCATCAAAGAGAAGGGTAATGCAAACGGCATTATCCAGCAAGTTCTATAGGAACTTGACTTATCAGTAAGAAGTATGGATTGTATGAAAGTAAAGATATAAGAAACATATGGCTACAATTCTGATAAACGCAAGCCACTGGCAAACACTGACCCTTAGACACTCATCAGATGCTTCAATGACTTCGTTTCATCATGGTCAGGCATTGTTCATCTGCAAGATCATACACAAGTAAGCACCAGATAATAGATTTAACACAGGAGAAGGGGCTGGGGCTATGTAAAAGGTGAAGCGAAATCAAAAGGTCATTTAACTGATATAAAAAGAGAAGGAAGAACGGGAAGCACAGACTTTTGTACACTCAAACTAAGAAACACGTTTTTGCATATTCAATTCTTGGTAGTAGGTTCAAGGTAATACAAGTATAATCAAGAGGGATATAACTTCTTTTTTAAAACAACAATTTATCAATTAATTAACTCGTGCTCTCGTCCTTGGTTTACCTGGGCTCCCTAATCTCATGAAGAAAGGTGGAAAGTATCACAAGAGACCTTTGTTTCTAGAACATGCTAGTTTTTTCCATGCATATTGAATATGATAACAAAGAATGTAATATGCAATATGATAACAAAGAATCAACATCATGGATAACAAATGTTGTAGTTAGACTGGTTAAAAATACCTTAGTCTGAAAGGTTTCTGCAGATATATGTCACATATTCATAGCACAAGGGAAAGGGGAGGAGCACAGGTAGCAAAGGTAGCAGGATAAAGGTTAACTATTTTCCGTTTTTACTACAACGCTTTACTCGTAATGACACTTTACTTGTTAAATGGTTGGAATTTTCTTTATCTTTTTACTCGTTCACATTTTTTCTTTCTTTTACTCCATATAACTACTTTCACCCCTCTTTTCAGCTGATATGTTACCCAGAGAGCTTCTGGTTGTAGTTTGCTTAGTGAACTTGAGATTCTTTATGATGAATGACCATGGCTGTAGAATCTACGTGTCATATATAGACACTAACTACTTATCAACTTTAGCTCACAATAACTGAATAGGTTCTAAGACAATTCGTTGGTTTTTGAGATAGATCAATCAACTAAGCCTCAATCCAAACTAGTTCGGTCGGCTATACGAGTTCTGTATGCCCATTCGATCAATTTACGACCATTTTACATCACTTATAACTAATCTAAAACAAATTCTAGGTGCTAGTTTGCAGAGGAAGCCCTGGGATTTGAAGACAACAAAGGCACTACTAGACGCAGATGTGAGTTAGTTGAAGTACTGACACTTCATCAGAAAATGTTGTCAAAGAAGTATAAAATGGAAGGTATCATAAATAGAACGAGAGTGTAACATGGTTCAATTTTTGGTTTTGATGGTTTTGACCCTGTATACTTTGAGGTTGCTAGTTCGAATCTGGCTTGAATTTTTATTTATATGTTTTTTTTCTATTTTGAAAAAATAACAACAAAAAATGTAAGTGACCAAGAATCGAACACAGGACACCTTGCTTGCAAAGAAGCGGAAAGATATGCATTGGACCAATGCACCAAATCAGCCTTTGCGTTTGATGGTGCACAATTAAATATATCATCCTTATTTAGGTATATACTACATGTATAGTTTTTTTCCAAATTTAACGCCCGTGCACCCCCTCCCTCAAATGTTGGTCCGCCTCTACTAATTAGTAAGATATGCCAATTATAGCTGAATACTTGTGGCAACAAAGTAGGGCACTCAGAGACGAGAAGATCTAGGAAAAAGTGAAGAACTTTACTTCTACTGCAAGCAAAACATGGAAATAAGAACAAAAATAACATTGGTAACCTAGTCAGATTGCCTGTACAGATGTTCTAGCATACCAAATAAGCAAGTTTAGAAAATAGTAATAGTCACATGTAAGTAGAAGGAACAAATCAAGAAAATGCAGTTTATGGAAAGAATAATCTTAATAGTTAGCAGAAATGATGATAGAAGTTCAAATAGTGAGACACTGTATGCAAATGCCTCCAAAGTAAGAATTGAATTAACAAAAATACTCTCTTTCCGTTCACTTTTAGTTGTCTACTCGACCAGATCAACAGGAAAACAATCTTTCTTTCATGTCTTAACCTTAATATTATTCACTTATTTCCCGAGAATTTTTTGAAATGTTATTAGTCATGGATGTTAAAACAAAATATGCACATCATTTATTACTACTACTACTTATTAAGGGGAGTGCAAAGTCTATCGTGGACAAGTAAGAAATGAACAAATGGAGTACAACTTTACACAAAACATAGTATCAAATAGAACCAAGTACCTGAAGTGCGGCGGGTAGCCACTGCTTCCCGGATACTTTGCAGACGAAGGTTGGCCAGCCTGGTTGTTTTGGTAGAGCTGCAATAAGCCGGGAGCCACTCCCCCAGTAGAACCACCTGTGCTGCCACCAACACCACCATATGGCCCTAAACCCCCAGTAGAACCACCTGTGCAGCTACCAACACCACCATATGCCCCTAGACCCCCAGTGGAACCACCTGTGCTGCTAACAACACCGCCATATGCCCCTAACACCCCAGTAGAACCACCTGTGCTGCTACCAGCACCACCATATGCCCCTAAACCTGAAACACCCCCTCCTACACTATCTAACACCCCACCATATCCTGCTGCCATCCCCATTCCACCACCCATTTGCTGGCCGAAACCACCAACTCCTGCAAATGGATTCCCATATGCTCCATAAGGATTAGCAAGTGCTCCACCATAAAACGGATTCATCATTGGCACATCCGTGTTCTGACCCAACATCCCCATACTGTGACCAGCAGCAACTGGAGCATACACACCTTGCCCTGGTGGCATTGCAAGCAGCGGCTGTTGTACAGCCTCCGTGGTGATACTAGCCGCTCCACCACCAATTTTCCCCTCAGCCGCCTTCTTACAATGCAATTGCCTCCCCTCAAAAATCTTCGAGGGTTTTTCCAGACATTTCTTCGCCGCCTCCACAGTTTTGTACAGAAACAAAGCATACCCTTTTGATTTCCCAGTTGATGGATCAAATCCCATTGGTCCAGCTTCAATTTCCCCAAACTTAGCAAAAAAGCTCCTCAATTTCTCCGAATTAACTTTCTTTGGCACGTTACTCACATATATCTTCCGGTTACCGATTTCATTAGTCCCAGAAACCGCAGTCTCTTTCATTGAAGCCAACTTACACGAAGCTAAACGATTGTTGATCATCTTCTGAGGCTCTTTCAGCGCTTTTGCAGCTGATTTCCTAGTCTTGAACAGAACAAAAGCATACCCTTTAGCATTTCCAGTAGCATGATCCATCACAACGTTGCATTCCTCAATCTCCCCGTACGGTTCAAAGACGGCCAGCAGCACCGGGCGCGTGGTATCACGCGGCAACCCATAAACGAAGATTTTCCTGTGGCTGATGTCTTTATCAGCATGTGACTGGATAAGCCTGTAAAAAGCAGGGAGAACAGCTGCGGTATCCACAGCTAGGGTAACCAGTTGATCCTTTGAGTAAGGTTCGAGAAGCTTCTGGATTTTCAGCGGTAACGAGTCGGCGTCGGAACCGGAATTGGAATTGGGTGGGTTAGAAAAATCTGATTTGGGTGTTTTTGGCTGCTGATTTTTGTTGATTTTAGAGGGCGTAGCAATGGAATCTGCTGCCTTCTTGCCAAGCTTTCGCTTTTTCACCTCATTGTTAGCAGCCATGGGAGCTTGAAGGTAAGGATTTTTGCTTAAACACGAAGGGAAGAGAGGGCTGCAGGGTTTTGAAGTCTGCTTAGAGCTGATTCACTTCGTCTTTTTATATCAATGAGAAAATATACAAGACTTTTACCTCTGTTTTTGAGGCCCACAAAGACAAATGAATCATTGGCCCAATGAGATAATCTAGATTCATACGAAGTATAAATTACTTGTTTTCGAAAGATTCTCGATTTAATAATAATAAATTAAAAAATTTATGAAAAGAAAAAAATACGAGAATTAAGAAAAGTATTGTGTTATACTTAAGGAAAGAAAATAATAATAACGATGAAATAATAGGGAAACTAAAGAAAATACATGCATAAAATTAATACTATGACACATGTTGTGTAGATTTTCGCGAAACTTAAATTCGCCAAAAAATAAGTTAAAACCTAAAATTTCATATATGATCGCGTGATTAACATATTAATTATTTTTATCAAAGTTGTTTAACTATCGTTTCTATCGTCAAAATCTTTATATTTTGAGTATGTTAATACTAAAATCACACGGTCTAGAAATATTAAATTTATAGGATAATTTATTTTTAGTCTTTATTAAAATTCAATTGAATAGTCTAGAAATATTAAATTTATAGGATAATTTATTTCTAGTCTTTATTAAAATTCAATTGAATAGTCTATAAATATTAAATTTATAGGATAATTTATTTTTAGTCTTTATTAAAATTCAATTGAATTTTTTTTAGGTGTAGTTTCATAAATTGAGTAACAATCACAATATCATACTTGGTAGTCGGGTAATTTGATATGTGAAATCTGAAAAAGGATAAAACAAATTCTGATATGTGAAATCTGAAAAAGGATAAAATAAATGAGAATTTACGTAAATCACTCTAGTTTAAAAGCTAATACTTAGATTTACTATAGTTTGCAATATTAAGAATATAATTTGATGATATTTTGATGCGTCCAGATACGTTTAGATACACATATCTCGAGATATATAGGGTTTAAATTATGTATTTTTATTCTAAATATATTATGTCCAAATGAATTTACATGTATCTGAGTTACATAACAAATCTCGATCGCGTCTCTCCTGTTTTGCTCGTCACTCTCCGATGCATCTGATATCCCAAAATACACGACAAAGGAAGCAATGACCCAATGATCATCTAGATTCACATAACTATAAAGTACAAAGTTATTTTCGAAAGATTCTCTATTCAAATACAATAAATTAGAATGTTGATGAAAAGAAAAATACAACAATTAATAAGAAAATCATTGTGTTATATCTATGGAAAGAAAATAATAATAATGATAAAATAATAGGGTAATAAAAAAATACATGCATAAAATTAATACTACAATATATGCCGCTCAGATTTTTGTAAAATCTAAATTCGCTAAAAAGCAAGTTAAAACCTAAAAATTTCATATATGATCACGTAACTAACATATTTAATATACCAAAGTTGTTTAACTATCGTTTCTATCGTCAAAATTCCTATATTTTGAGTATGTTAATACTAAAATCACACAATCTAAAAATATTAAATTTATCGGATAATTTATTTTTACTCTTTATTAAAATTCAAATTTTTAGTGCAATTTCATAAAATTGAGTAACAATCACAATAACATACTCAGTATTTAGGGTAATTTCATATGTGAAATCTGAAAAGGATAAAATAGTGGATAACTTGCATAAATCACAATAGTCTAAGCGCTAATTACTTAGATATACTATAGTTTGTAATATTAAGAATTTTACCATATTTTGATGCGTCCAAATACGTTTAGATACATGAATCTCGAGATACATAGGGTCAAAATTACGTGTTCTTTATTTTAAATACATTATATCCAAGTGGATTAGCATGTACCTGAGATACATAACAAATCTCGCTCGCCACTCTCCCATCTTGCTCGTCACTCTCCTATATATGCGTCTAATATCCCAAATACATGTGAATCACCCTAGGTTCGTACAGATTTATTTGAGATACATAATTTTGCCTGTTTCTCTCCCAATTTGAGTGTATATGATAACAAAAAACACGTATCAAATGTATTTTTCTCAAAATATATAGAGATCTCTTAATTGGTGATAAAATACATAATATTTTGAAAGTATAAATAACAATAATTCATATGATAGTGAAGTATGCTTAATTATGTAATTTTTCCTAACATATAAGCAGAATGAAGAAAAACAATTAAATATTACAAATAAAGTATCCACGAAGAAAAATATGAGAATGAAGAACGATATGCCAAATAATAAGAAAAACAATAGCTAACAAACAAAGAAACAATAATAAAAACAAAATAAAACGATAACTAAAAAATGGTACATGCGTAAGGCTATTACTGCGACAGATTTTTATAATAGTCATTTAACTATCATTTTTTTTTACTAAATCACTATATATTAACATATAATAATATAAGGGGAAGAAACTTTGATATATCTCATAATTTTATTATTTAGAATAGATGTATTTTCGTTATGAAAGCACTCATATATATTTTTACCGTAAAGTTGTCAAAAATGGCTAGCCCAAGCCTCGCGGGCCAAGAAATTTGAAGGGTTAAAGCAGGTTGACCTTTCATTCGGAAGGGCCTAAAAATGATCAACCCAACTCAATTCTAGAAGGATCGTGGGCTGGGGTGGCTAGTCTTTTTTTCCTTTTTCTTTTCAACCTTATAAATCTATAACATCAAGAAAATGAGAAAATCTTCAAATAGAATATGACAAACAATGGTGTTGTTTTAATAGTACTAACAAAAAGTCTAGTGTAACTAGCATATATATCCGTATACCAGACACGCAAGCGAGATAAAGAGAGTGACAATCAACTTTAGAGAGAGGCGAGACTGTGAAATTTGTCTATGCATCCTAGATACATGTGAATCTATTTTTATAGAGTTTATCTAGAACATATTAACCTAATTTCGAGTCTATATATTTTGAGATATACGTATCTGGACGTACCAAAATCTGGTAAGATTCATAATATTACAACATAACGTGTATTTAAATAATTAAATTATATACTAGTGAAATTATTGTAAGTTACCCTGAACCGAAAAGTTTTGGCCCAGGAGTCGATCTTGGCCCGACCCCGATCAAACGTTAAGGCCAAGGACTTATATGGATAGAACTTATAAGCCCTAGTTTTAAATTGGCTTGAAAAATTCTGTCTCAATCCTACCTCAATAACGGATTCGCCGGCTAAGTCCGTTTTGATGACTTTATACAAACGACTCATATATATATCCATACTATTATATAAATGACTCATATAACTATCATGATTTTTTTAATAAAATTGAATTCATAAATTTTCTATCAAACTTTAATTCTTTTATTCTAAAAAATGAAATATGTCGTATAAATTAGGATAGAAAAATATTGGTTTTCACAACCTTAAAAGAAAATATTAATTTTAAAAGTATTTCTACCTGCTTTCTTCTTTTACCATTTTCACTTTCTCTTGTTTGTTGTCATCTCAATCTCAGACAACACAAGAGAAAACAAAAGGATCAGTTGGGGAAGATATACATACTAATTATACCTATACATATATATTGTTTTGGGTATCAATTCTTGATCCATTTTTTGCACAAATTTCTGTCCCTGTTTAATAATTTTGAGTGAAAATGTCAAAAGAAATTGAAATGGGTGTTGATCACACCGAACCCGAACCCGAACCCGAAGAATCTTCTCCTCTGATCCCTCCTACTGTAATTACTGTACCTAATATTAATGATGATGATGATATTATAGACCTTGAAGCAGGTCCTGATGAACATATTCAATGCCGTATTTGCCTCGAATCTGACGGTTAGTTTTTTTTTTTTTGAATAGATTTATGGGTTTTTGTTTAAAGTTTCAATTTTTATAGATCCCCTGATCTTAAGATTGTAAATTGTATAAGTAGTTCTTGTTTGTTTGTAGATTTTGAAGTTGAAATTTGAAATTTTGAGTTTATGATGTTGTGATTTTTTTTTTTTGGAAGTAGTTGTGTTTGAACATGTGGGAAAAAATTGTTTTTTTGTGAGTTTTAAGTGAAATATAAAAAATTATGGTTAAATGGTAGCTAAAATTCACTAAGTGAAAATACTTACAAGACTTAGTTGGGAATAAGGGTTACATGTTGGTATATTTACATTAGAGTTAGGGTAGAGATGAGTGGGATTTAAGAGATTCTCTAGTTTTTGAAATTTGCAATGAAGGGTAAGGGTGTGGTCTAGTGTTAAAATGAAGTAGTTGGGACTACTTGGAAACTATGAGGTCCCATGTTCAGAATTCCCAGCCTTATGGACAGAACCCTAGGGTAATTAGTCGAATTACGTACAAGCTGGTATGGATAGGACCCTTATAAAGAAAAGGATGAACTTTCTTCATTTGAAGATTTTGTTTTTTGGAATATTAGCTTGTTTATGTGAGTTGTGCAGTAAGCTGTTCTTGAAAAACTTGGTGATATGGGACTCTTTACTTTGGAAATTGAAAGGTTGGTCCTTTATGGTGAATTGGGAGTCAAAAATGTGTGTTTTGTCCCTTCCATAAACTCAAATAGTTCAACAGCGTATTTTTAGTTGCCTTAATAATGTTTTTCATATCAATGCGAGAGTATGGCTGACTGAAGTTGACATTTTGTCTAGACAGGTGAAACATGCAGTGTCAATTAGGTTTTTGTACTCTCTATTAGGAAATAAGCTGGTTGTTTAGTTTATTCAAGTGCATGTTAGTATACATCTATATGAAAAATTCATGATTTTGGTAATTAAGATGTTTGCAAATGTTTCACTTTGCTCTTTAGGTAGGGACTTTATAGCACCTTGCAAGTGCAAGGGAACATCAAAGTATGTCCATCGTGAGTGCCTTGATCAATGGCGTGCTGTCAAGGTATTTTTTCAGCCTTTTCAATCAGCTATTTTAAAGGAAGTTTTGAACTTTATTTTATGTTTGTAAGAGCCAAATATTTGAGTGTTGGTGAAGCTTTAGACCAATACATCCAGTACAGGCTGCATGTAGTGCCACAAACTTTCTTAAGCTTGTACCACCAAACATGCAAGTTTATCTACTCATAGCAAATATTTTGTCTTTTACAGGAAGGATTTGCCTTTGCCCATTGCACTACTTGCAAAGCTCCCTATCACCTGAGAGTTCACGTTAATGATGATAGAAAATGGCGGACTTTGAAGTTCCGATTTTTCGTAACCAGAGACATTTTATCCATTTTTCTTGCGGTCCAACTTGTAGGTGGTTGTCCCTCTTTAGTTTTGTTGTTTGATTTTTGAGATGTCTCTTTAATCCTCTCTGTCGAATATATATTCAGTTGATGGCTTAATTCTACATGCAGGTTATAGCTTCATTGGGATACTTAGTTTACATCATTGATACATACAAGAAATCCTGGCTTCGTTTGATTTGGGGATTCGATAGTGAACTAAGCTTCTACTACATATGCGGTAAAACATCATGAGCTTCGGTAGTTACAATAGTCCATGTATTTATTTTATCTCTAACTTTAAGGTGCTTTATTGTCATTATCTGCTAATAGTAATGTCCCCTTTATTGTTTTTCCTCGGGGATTTAAAGCTTCTCCTTCATTTATTTTCTTTCCATTAGGAATTTTCTTATGATTGATATGTTTTTTTGAAAAATTTATTTATATTCTTGAAAAACTTTCTCATGGATGGGAAATTATATACTTCAAGGAGCTTAAGCTGCTATCCTTATTTTGCTTCATTTAATGGACAAAACTCTTTCTATGTAGAGAGATCTTTTGTTATTCCAGCTTGAACGAGAGCTATTCTGCATACTACTTGTTTGTTGGTAAAGCTAAATTGTTTATTAGTATATTTTTAGTACCATGTTTTTGGATGAGGAGATCAGATCGTGAACACTCCGCAGTTCCGTATCATGATCCTTTTTTTCTCGGCAAAAGAGGAGGAAAACTTCATATGGGTCAGGGAAGGGGTGATGGGAAGCATATAGTGGCAGTGGAGGGAAGGGGGTTGAGGGGAGAGAAAGGATTTTCCAACTGAGGTAGGTGTTAGCTGGGTGCGGAGAGCCAAAGGAAGTTACTGAAGGCTGACAGAGGGATTCTTTTTTTTGGCTAACCGTGGTTTTCAAGTCAGCTTGTGCGCACCTCAACTAGTTCTACGGGAAACCCGACACCTCCCACCAATCACCTAGTAAGTAGGGAGAAAAATGCTATGTGATATTTTCCCATTTGTTTTAGTATTGGTGGACAGAGTTACCCGGTACATGTTGCTGGTGGCATCTAGGCAAGTATGCCGTTGAATTAGTCAAGCCCGGATACCATGGTTATAAAAAAATAAAGGAAGCAGAAAAACCAATTTTCAGGAAAAACAGGTGTGAGGATTGATCTGCTTATTGCTTTATCCACGGAAGAAATAGACCTTTTCTAATGTGGAATCCTCAGGACATGGAAGGATCTCCATACTTTCTCCTGTCAAGAAATAGATAGATTGTCCACACAGAACTGTCTCCACAATTCTCTGGACTAAATAATTTGATGTTTAAACCTTTTTTCTTCGACACTTGAACCGTTGCATGCTGTTAAATTTATGCCATTGCTCTTGAACTTGTGCAGGGGCCCTGTTGTTTTTCGCTTTGTTGGGCCTATCTGGCTGCTTTATAACTTGTTTCGACCGAAGAGTGCGCAATGATTTGGCTCAGCCCTGCCGCGAAGTTTGCTTTTGCTGCTGTCATCCCGGGTACATATGATACCTTCTTTCTATCAGTTTGTCCTTCCTCATTTGTCAAAGCAAAAAGAAATAGAAATATAACCCGCAGGATCTAGTTTATTCTCCAAAGATCATATGCACTGATAATTTTCTATATAGGAAGTTAGGAACTAAAATGTCTTTGTTTCTTTCTCTTTGGGCGTGTTTTCCATGGAAAATATTTTCTAAAATTTTGAGCAACTGAGCATGAGAAAATCGGAAAAATCCGTTCTGCAAACACCCTTTGTGTCTCTGAGAAAGAAGAATTGTATGGTTAATTTAAGAGTTACATCTATTTGGGAGTCAGACTAGTCCTGTTGCTATATAAATATATTCGTTGTATTGACAGTTGGTGTAGAGATTTCCAACAATTACATGCTGAAGCATCTCTGAAACATTTCGTATATCATTTTTTTAATTGTTCATTTCTTTGTAATCTACAATCCGCTGTAACAAGTACAATATTAACTCCGAATTGGTTATTTTCTAATGGTTATATATTACACTATTTTTTGAGATGGATGAGAGTTCATTGATAATGATCGTTGTTCTTGTTGGTAATGTCCTTGCAGAGTCTGTGCCGATGGTCATTTGACTGGTGCACTCTGTATATGGACTGATTGTAGCACATGTTTTGAAGGTTGTGCTAGTATGGCTGGTGAATGTGGAAGTTGCATAGGAGGTGCCGGTGAAGCTGGGCTGCCATTTTTATTTATAGTGGCTTTAGTCGTGATTGGACTGTTTACAATCATTGGCATATTTTACAGTATTTTGGTTATTACGATGGTCGGACAGAGAATCTGGCAGCGCCACTACCACATACTTGCAAAAAGAATGCTCACCAAGGTGAGTGAAATCCCATTGACTATCTTTTTCTCTTGTTCTGAAGTTTTCAATTGCATATGATGTCTACACATGAAGGTTGTAGTTAATCCGTTCTTGTTAATCATAAATAACCCCGCCAACAAGAATTATATCGGTTTTATTGGGAAATCAAGTTTATAACAAAAATATAGTTTCCTCTGCCGAACTGTAGTACATAATCATCCCCAAAGATCTCGACTTATATTTCAACCCTATTTGACACCCCTAGTTTAATTAATCGTCATGAAAGTGATTCTAGTGTTAAAGTTGTGAAGGTTTTCATGTTACACTTCATGGTTGTTGAATGAAAGGGAGTCTTGGAACAACGGTTAAGTTGTTCCTGTGTGACCTATAGGTCACGGGTTTGAGCCATGAAATCAAGCTGATACTTGCGTTAGAGGTAGGCTGCATGTATCATACTAACATGTTTCTCAACTCTTGTGTAGGAATACGTCGTGCAGGATGTTGATGGTGAGGATACTGGAAATGATTGGTCTCCTCCACCTCTCCCACAAGAGCATGTTCAACAACTGAAAACACTAGGACTTCTGTGAAACTTCAACCTATAGTTGACGGAAACTAGGGATGGATTGAAATTCCACCTCTTTGGGGGCCTCCGTTATGGTCCTCGAGTTTATGCATCTAGATAATGACACAATTTTTCTTATTGATCGATAGAAAATCTTGTGAGTCCGATATCGTTCATAGTTTATGAAAGATCACATGTAGTTGTCAAGAAAACTACTTAAAATCATTCTAGTTATGAATGATCATTATGCAATTGTCAATAAAGCTGATCATTAACAACCTAAATGAAGCAACATTATATATATAGTTCCCTTTAATGACACTACAAATACTAAAATCTGAGATATAATTTATAAGCTCTCAACTATACATCTAGTGGGTAATACTATTATCCTCCTAGGGCGGAAGGGGTTCATCCAAACCCTTAACGTACATTGTATATATAAAGTCGAAATACTATTATCCTCCTTGGGGCAGAAGGGGTTCATCCAAACCTATCACATTGTATATACAAAGTCAAAGTTTTCGTTATATAGTAGATGATAAATTTTCATCAATCTTGTTCAACATATTAAAATCTTTATACTAACATCTGACCACGATTATTATTTTTTTGTATGCAAACATATAGGATTATTCAAAGTTCACAGATTAATAGTTTTTGTTAAACATGTTTAGAGCAATAAGAGGTACTGCGGCATTCTCTACATATACATAGTATATGGATAGAACCTATAAAATTCACATGAAGCCATAGGTTATCAGCTAGATTTGTATCCACGTAGATTAGTATGACCTCTGCACAAGAATGACACAAACAAATCGAGACAAGCAACTATATAAGGGAAATAGTTTATCTATAACAGAAGAAAGATAATTATCAAATCCATAACATTATAATTTTTTTACCTAAAACCACAGGCTCTGCACATGGCAACAATTTGTACAGTTTAAGAAGAAGATCTGACTACAGTTTTTCTTTTTCTTTTCTTTACACCCTTGTACAGTTACTCTATCTCCGCGGCAGGGGCATCCAGGTATGTTTACCATCTGAGCCTCACAGTTAAACCTGCTTATATAGATTATACCTCAAAACTATAATGTACAATGTTACAAACACCATCACTACATGTTTATTTTTTAAACATTTTCCATCAGCAAAGAGGTAGAACAAAAACTCTCGACAAGAAAACAAAGACGAGGGTACTTGTTCTAGCCTCAGTTAGCTGTACAAGTTTCCTACACCATCTAAGCAGCAGCAGAATATGACGCCAGGAAGCTGATCCTCCTCTCTGCAAAAGATGCAAACACGTAAATTCAAGAGAACGCCAAGAATGGAATAAGAAGTCACAATCATAAGAGTTTATTGGTATACAGTACAATTAATGCTTCTATAAAGAGGAGAGCAAAACGAAAGCTGGGAGTCGGGGGAGTAGAGGTGGTTGAAGATTCAATTGAAGTTTGGGATACAATTTGATTGCCTATCTCATGGAAGTGGAATGATACATACGTTTAATGAATAATAGAACGGTAGAAAGTGGAACACCGGAAGTATGTTTCTTGACCCATGCAAGTTTGCAACCAAAGGACCTCCTCATTTTAATTTACCAACAGCCACAGACAAATGTGTCATTTCACCCAACAACAATTCTGAAAGTGATCTCAACTATTGGCTGTCAGAGACGAATAATTCGACTATTTACACATCCTCAGCTCAGGTGATTGACAAGTGAGCAATTACAAGTGGAAAGTATAACTTATCAATTGTCATAATGATAAATGAGCCCCTCCTTGTGCAAGATGTCAGGATGAACTTAGTAGTTTGAAAACTAGAAGGGAAAGAAAAAGCAAAAGAATACCTCCAGCAGCAACCAGTTTCTCTACACGGGCAACTATATGCTTTCCGTAAGTATATTTCTTCAGAGCATTTAGATGAACCTTGATTCGGTTGAGAATGAGTTCAAGCTGCTGGTCATCACAAGTCTCAAGCACCTTCTGAACAACGTAGTTTGCAAACTGATCTTTCATCATTGCCTGTACATCAAATATATAAAGCTTTGAGTTGTGAACAAGTGAATTGTTTTTCTTTGTTAGTCTGATCAACCCAATACCTATAAATATGTTCTGGTCATAAATCATTCTTTCTTAGTCTGATCAACCCAATACCTATAAATATGTTTTGGTCATAAATTATTGTTTCTTATTGATCTTGTTTATATGGAACTAGTAATCTGTCCCTTAATTTTTGGTTATCTATTAAACTCCGGTTGGTTAGTTTGTTCCTTTATCTTACATTTTTCTCTACATAACATGCTTATCTACCTAATTTACCATCATGTTTCTCTCAAGACAGATGCATAGAAAAAGGACGAAGTCTTTCAAGTGAATAAAGAGTTGAAAGTAATATCCCATGCAAAAAAAAACAAACCGTTTATAAGCTCCCTTGGGAGAAAATATAATTGTATTATTTTATCAGTACAAAGTATATAAGTTATAGAGTACTCATAACCAATGTCAATTACAGCAAAAGAACCCAGAAGACTGACTAGGCCTTACTCATTTTAGTTAGGCAAATCCCAGTGCACCTGAGGTTGCACTTTCGCCTAAGTAAACTTGTTAACTTCATACTAAAAGGCAGAACAGGAAAAGCATGTATTCTACGGTGAAAGCTAAATGCCCCTAAGGAGGAATAATTGCTTCCACTAGACCATCTAAAAATGTCAACTTAAATCAATCACATATGAGTTTACTTCATTCTAAAGAGAATAACTGGAAAATCATAGTCTACAGTAAAGCAAAATGCTCAAAAAGGTTAGTTGTTCTCACTTGATCATTTAAAACATTAAACTAAATCAATCAGATAGAGTAATAAAATCTACATTATCCTCTGAGAATCAAACAGTCAGCGGTAACAGGATTTCCTTAAGCTTGAGTAGACACTACTGAAGAAGCATCTGAGGAAGTAACAAACCTGAAGAGGTTCATTTTCATCAGTGGTGCCAATCATCTCATTTACCAAGGTCTGACGTTCTTCGGGAGTTCCAAAGCTTAAGCACTTCTCCACAACATTAGATGCAAATTTCTGCTGGCTCATCTGAACTATCTGTCCCGTCAGCTTAGTAATTATAGAAGTACGCTCCTCAGGCTTTCCGTGTTCCAGTACATGCTGTAACAAAACTTGGCAGGATTAGATAGGAAGGCAGAACATCTGAGCTAAATAATATGAGAAATAATCCACCCAGGGAAGTTGATGACGTTTGTCCAGTGTACTCTACGACATTGAGACATGAAAACTCATATATTTTTGCTGCAAAAAGCGATTTAATAGTTAGATAATTTATTGTTCATGACAAAGTTGAAGGCAATTCTAGAACACAACCTCCTGTTGTTTTAACTTGTATATAAAACCGCATGTCCAAAAATACAAGTATTTAGCACTAAAATTGTATTGCCATCAACTTGGAGAGATGAATTAAGTTGTGAACACCCATTCATTCACGTGTCAAGTAGGAGGTGAGAAAAATCTTTAGAAACCCTGAATGGAAAGACGTATGGCAATTCAAGGAAGACTTCCTTGACCAAGGAGCTTTAAAAGAAGTAAAAACCAAACTCTAGAGTAAATGCTGGTCAAACAGCATTTTCACAAAAACACAACCTCTTGAAACAAAGGCACGAGTTGTTTCAGTATTCTGCAGACAAGTTGTATTCTCTCTAAATAAGCACACTCTTGACACCAGTCTAAGTAAGGATGTTCACATGTAAGTTGAGAAATAGATCAAACCTGCACAACATAATTCCCATATTGATCTTGCGCCAACATGCAAACATTTTGCAAAATCTCATTCATCACAATGTTCTGGGTTTCAGGATTATGGCAATGTTCCAAGACTCTCTGTCATTAGAAAGAGAATTTAGAAACAGATGTCATCCAATCGGCAATATAATACACAAAAGGGATTAGCATATACCTGTATGACCCGACATCCATATGGATGGGTGGACAATGTCACAACTTGATCATAAAATGTGGAAACAATGAACTGGATAGCATCCTGTGGAATGCATTCGATGCACTTTTGGATTACATGATTCCCATTTTGATCTCTAACACAGCGCATAACCTGACCGTCAAGCTCGGCGACCATTTTCGTCTGCTGATCCAGATCAACCATCTCTATGGCCTGAAAATTCAAAGAAATGTGAAACCTTTCAGCAACTATAGCCATCGGAAGAATGATATTCTAATATGAGAGAACCAAAAGACTGACCCATTTGGTGACTTACAAAAACTAGCAAGGTGAAATTCACATATTAAAAACTATTCCACAAATGACAGTGGAATAGTACCAGTTCACAATTTCAATTAACAGAAATAAAAATATATTATTTGAATCAGATAACTTGAAAAATCAGAAGGATTAGAGCAGAGAACATAGTTCCAATAAAAGAAACTAATATACCTTCTGGATTACTCGGCAACCATACATCTGAAGGCTAAGGGTGAGTACATGCCCATTGAGCTGGTCAGCCAGTTCTCTTATCTGAGGTGAACTTCCATGCTCGAAAAACTGAGAAATGTGAACAGCAGAAGGCAAAAAGAAAGTTACACGACCTATCCATTTGATTAACAACACTTTTTTTTTCACGTAACCTAGAAGTGAAGACATAGCATGAAAAAGACTTAACTCAGAAACACAGAGGAACATACCTTCTGGATCACATAATTACCAAACACATCAGTCATCAAAGAAAGGGCTTGCGGCATAATTTCTTGGAAGACCATGTTCTTCTCTTCTGTTGTAGCAGTCTCAAGTTTTTGTTGAATGAACCGACTGCCATACTGATCCGCACTGCTCATACAAAATTTTTATTAATGGTAAGGTTTTAGAGATTAATTTGACATAAAGAACAGTGCTGCTAGCCGAAAATGTATACCTGAACTGGACAACATGGCCTTCAATCTCTGATAGCTCAAAACACTTACTCTTATTGCTCTTAAACTCGTCTAGTAACGAGGAAGCAAAGGTTTCACCCATGTTAGAAACAGCCTCGGAATGCCAAGCTCCCATGACACCACCAGCTAAGTTTCTCATCCCTGAATGAAAACGCATGTTCCTTTCCCCATATCTTACAGGACTACCAGGTCCAAATGGGGAATTTGGAAGACCTGCACCTGCCAAAGGGCTTCCAGGATATGACATATTAAGGCCAAGTGCTGGGTTTCCATAGTAACCATGATTTAAGCCACCGGATTTGCCAAGATACGGAATACCATATTGTGATTTTTGAGATGCAACCAACGTCTCCAGATAAGCTTTCTGAAGCTCAATCAACTCCATGTATGAAGTCCCTAAAGATTCCCTATTCACTGTTGGGTCATTGAGAGCTGCTAGCTGAGCAGCAAGATACTCAGGTGACCTCAAGTATTGTAAGTACAATGGATCCATCTGAGACATTGGAAGAGAGCCCCCCAAGGTCTGATTACCAAGTCTATTAAGGTTCTGCAGTTCAGCTGCTGCAGCCATTAAATTAGGACCCAAATTTAATCCGCCTCCTGGTACACGAGCATCAATTCCACATGCACCCACCGGAGAAGCTATGTTTCCCAGTACGGAAGGCAAATTACCAGCTCCAAGCTGGTTTTCAAACATGGATGGTGATGGAGGGTTCATACCATAACCTCCTAAAGCATAAGGAGAAAATGTAGAATTAGGACTATCGATAGTTGGATATTGAGATGGAGAACTCTCTCCATTGTTGAGAGTTGGCATAGAGTGCCCAATCATGTATGCAGCAGAGGAACCCGCAGACTTGTGAAACTGAACAGATTCAGACTTTTTTGCATATGGATGTTGCTTCATAGGATTCTGACCATTCTGCAATCGGAAGAGGTTCTGATGATCGTCCATCTCATTATGAATTTGATACTTTTGATGTTTCCCTTCATCTCCCATATTGTTCCCTGATAGACTCATGCCAGACAATGCAGCAGCCAAATCAGCATGCTCACCCATGTGAGATGAAACATCCTCTAGTGATGCTATCCTCCCTCCTCCAGCAGACGGAATACGAGGGCTAGGATCTCTAGCCACAAGCTGAGGCTCAGGGATGGTACTTCGTGACAGTGATGTACCCATGGCCGAACCATAAGACTGAGATCCTGATGAGCTGACATTATGGAGGGACATGCCTTGAACTTTTTCCCTGGAATGTAATGCATCCAAAGATGCCAGATTTTGATGGAGATGAGCGAATTGGGACTCAGAAGGATCAACAATATCATCATATGCACGGGAAGCAGGACGTGATGGATGCCTCGACGTTGTTTGGCTCATATGGTCCTACATTTTATAGAAGTTTCAGAAACAGAAATCCATATCAGTAAGATGAAACTCCAAAAAAAAAAACAGAACTTCATTAAGTGAGTACAAGTCGACCTCTTTAAGATATTATTGACGTAATGAACGCAAAGCTGACTCAACATCAAGCAATTGTGATTAAAGAAAACAGTTGTTGTTACCCAACCTTCACAATAAGCTATAAGTGCCATGTTTGCAACTTCGAATGTCAGAAGTTGCATCTTAAGAATGCAATATGATGTCTATACTAGCTGGATGTGGTCTACAGCGACAACAATATGGAAATGAAATAAAGGCTGCCAACTCCAAACTTCCACATTAATGAACATGAGAAATAATTAATGACATCACAAAATGAGCCTTTTGCTTCTCAGAAAAGAGGATGAAAAGAGATAGACACTCTCACTAACATGTGTGACTATAAACTTATTGGACATTGAAAAAGATCCTGGTGCATGAAACTCTACGAATGCCCGAGCAAGCTCTTCTAGTTAAGCAAACAAAATACTGGACGGGTTAGAGTTATGAAGCCCGAGAACAAGTTTCCCCCAGGCACTTGAGTAAACCACACAACCTAGTGCCAGAAGAAACTGCTGATATATTTTCTCAAGAGCAATAAGAACACCAAAGTGGGAACACAGATATCCAGCAATACCGGGTAACCTTTGATGCAAAACATTAAAAAATGCTTGTAAATGACCTGTGCTATACACGAACATGTCAATGCTAGAGATGCACAAACCTATATAAATATAACATTTTATTACTGAAAGCATTGACATTCTCTGAAAAAGGAAATAAGATTCAGTATTAACGTAACAAGCAATCCCATATAAACACCTTTAGTTAACACAGATCACCTCTCGTGAATTAAAACCTTCAAACATAAAATAATATTTCCAGTTCTTTTTCACCTGAATCATCTCAGTAATGCTCATCTGCCGGCTTCCTAAACCTAATCCAGGCAATCCAATGAGACCATCACCACCCCACTCCTTCCGCGCCTCACGTCCATTTTCTTCATTTATAGCACCAAATCCCATCGGCATTGAAAAAAGCGATTCAACATCCTTTCCCTTGTCGGCCTCACCACGATTTCCTTTCCTTCTATCACCAATCCCCCCTAATACTGGTGAATTACCACCACTACCAACATTACCGCCTCCACCGCTACCCTGCAGACGCTGGGCGTACCGCCAGTCTTCTTTAGACAAAAGAGGTGGCGGAAGCCTTGGGTTCAGATTCACATTCGAGTAGTAATACGAAATGTACGCTGGATCAGACCTTAACTCCTCTTCTGAAAGTCCGCCGAAATCATAAACATTGTCACCACCACCACCGCCACTGCCTATCATCAAGCCACTGAAAGCGTTCAACGATCCCTCAACAGTCGGTGGAGCTGAACCACTACGGTAAATACTGAGCTCTCTCTCTCGATCACTCACCTCCTGTTGCTGCAGCTGCAGCTGCTTCCTCCTTCGTTCACTAAGCAACATCCCTAACTCTTCGCTAAAATCATTGCTTCCTCCTAGCATTGATCGCATTCCAATTTCCGACATCATCTTCGCATAACCATCAGTAATCATCGCATAAACACATAAAATTAAGCTAAATCTCAACAAAAACACCTCAAAATTGTCCAAAAAACTCAAAAACTCAGCTCAAATTAGCTCACAAACTCATAAATTTCCATTAATTTTAAGCTAAACAACCATAACATCAACCGATTCAATCCAGATTTTCATAGAAACGAGCGTTAAATCAAAGAGATCGAAAGCAAAAACGGTGATCGCCATCTGTTCCATACATTGTTAAGAGAGAGAAAATCAAAGAGTTTTAGAGAGAGAGAGAGAGTGAGCAAAGTGCACTGAGAATAGTGAAGTTAAGTGAAGAGAAAAAAGTGTGATAAGCACGAGTACCAGATGGAATATCAGCCGTTGGATTGAATTTTAACGGTTGAGATTAATATTTATTGTTTAGCTTATGTTCATGTGTTAATTAATAATTCAGATTGCCTAAATTTGGTATATTTAGATATATTTTGTTATTTCTTATAAAGTCAATTATTTTAATTGAGATTTTTTCAGAGGAATAAATAAATTATTTTTCTGACATTTGAAGATTTTTATAATTCGTTTTAATTTGGATATGAGACGGCTAGGGTTTGTGTAACCTAAAGTTTTCATGTGTTATACACTTTATCTTATAATTTTATTTTATAATTTCAATTCTCATTTTGTTTAGGAAACTTTAGTGTTAGAGCTTCTATTACATGTATATGAAAATCTAAACTACATAAAAATATATGATAAATATCGATAAAAAATTAAAAAAAAATATTATTGTCTGTATAAATTTGATAATATTTTTATAATGAAAGTAATAATTTTAATTTCATAGATCATTCATATTCATCTACTCGTGGATCAGAAAAGAAAAAAAAAACTTATGCAATACATGTAATTAGTCAGTATATTGAGTATCAATAGAAATTAAAGTAAACATGCACAAAGAAAAAAAATTGCAGCTTCAACTAGGACATGACTTTTAAATACAAAGATATAAAGTTCGATAATTAAAAAAAAATAAAATTAGTAGATAATCGAATATTATTACACTTTATATAAAATTAGTCTCCTCTTCTCCTTATAGTAATATAATTTTTTCAATATATATTATTGTTTCATTTGTTTTACAACTTGTTTCTTCATTAACATATTATTCGTATAATCTTTAAAAAAAATAGAGTCAAGGATCTATCAAAAATAATATTATCTCGTAAAAGGATAATATATATGTATATTGTGTTCTCCCCATATTTTAATTATGCAATTATACTGAAAATATTATTATTATTATTATTATTAAATTTCGATTTAAAAAAGTCATGAACACAGTTTGTTATATCAACTTTTACAAAACAATTTTGACCACTACAATTTTTCTACTTATATCATTTAATTGTATTTATTAAAATATTTTTGCATGTTGAATATTACTGTGTAGAAGTCAAATTGACAACGAACTAACTTTTACCACTACAAATAAAGTTATAACTCCCATTTATTTAGTATTTTCTTTTATTTAATTTTATTGAAAAATTGAAGAGTCAAATAATTTTTCTACTTATATCATTTAATTGTATTTATTAAAATATTTTGCATGTGCTTAGAAGTCAAATTGACTTATAAATACTTGTTGATTTATTTACTTGTTTGATAGCATAAAAGTATTTATTAGTCAAAATAATCCAAAGATTATAAGAGTGTTTTGTCTGACCAAACAAAATAATCCAAAAACTATAATAATTGTTTTGTTTGACCAAACCTTTTATCATTTATAACTAATGACTAATATTTTTGTAACTCCCGGAAATATTTATTGTTTTTAGCTATTCCTTTATTCGGTTATTCAGACTTTTTTTAATTGTAAATCTATTTTAAATTTATAACTTTTTTTTTTTTGTAAAATGAAATTAGAAATACTTATTTCACACTTTTTACCAAACATACTAATTGTTACAAATATTATCGGAAAGATTGTCTATAATAGCAAACTATTAATTTATATTAAATGCTATAGATATATTTTAATTTAATTGTATCCTATAGCAAACTATTGCTATTTTCGACTCTTTCCCCAATGGAATCTCGCTCGCCACTCTCGTTTGGTGATAGTGTTGCTCGCCTATCTCGCTTTATACAAACACAAATGTATAAAATGCATTAGTGTTTGTATAAAGCAAGAGGAAATTTTATATA